>NC_139942.1:21715039-21752539 GCF_963454915.1 Gymnoscopelus microlampas
TTTGCGCCTTCTGCGACAAAACGCAAAACATATAAAAGAACGCGTCGTGTGCCCTTGCAATGAAAACCCTCTCTCCTCTGACTTTCTGAAAGTGACTTTCACTCCCCAAGAGGCGTGATAATGTTGGCTATGTTCGTTGGGGGGTTAGGGGGTTGGGGGGGTTGAGGCGGTGAAGAGAGAGAGAGGGAGAGGTACTTGGCTTTTTCAATAAAGCTCTGGTAATGCGTTTTGTAATGCATTGGTTATACTTCACAGTAAAAACCCATTCTGCTCCTGCGCCAGCCAGTGCACTTCTCCCTAAATTGCCTTTTTCTCCAACCGCCATTCGTTATGCTTTCCACTCCACCGCGCCGACATCATTTATTTATTTTATGAAACAACAACTGCCCCAAAACAAAACAAACTCCGCCCACCAACCTGCCTGCAAACTGACAGGTGGGCAAACGGATTAATGGATGGATAGAAGGACAGACGGATGGAGCGATGGGCTGATGGTTGAGAGGGTGGGAGGACTGCAGAAATGACCTGATGAAAACATTGGATGATACACAGAGGAAGGGGGACGGATGGCTGGATGCCATGGGCAGGTAGTAAAATAAAGAATGAATAAATAACGTCACAATGTCGTATGTGAGCCAAACATGTCACTTCATAAAAAGAGGCTGAAGGAACGATTGGAGGGGGGAGGGGGGGGGGGTAGTGCAGTGGGAGAAGAAGTGGTCCCAAATTAGTGATTCCCCATAATGTGAAACTCAATTTTCCCTCCTGCCGCTCTTTTATCTGGGGCCATTATGGAGAGCGTGTTTGTCTGGTGGCAGGGAAATGGGCCTGCATTGTTTAGACGCGTGTCAGCTATAATGAAAAAGTGCCATCGACTCAGAATAGGGTCCCTGTGCAGTGTCTGTCGCCACGCTCAGCAGATAATAACTATTGATTGCTATCAAGAGACAAGGAGAGAGACAGAATGGGTGAGAGAGAAAAGAAAGATAGACAGCGGGAGTGATGAGACTGAGAGGGATCAGACATCACCCCCCGTCGCGTTCCGTTCCCCACCCCTCCCCCAATTATCACTTGGCATTGAAACAAAATTGCCAGTGCGAAGAAACAATACAAGAAAGCTATCTAGATTTTTGAGGTAGGCATAATTTTGTCCGTTCAAACAAACAAGGCGAACACAAACAATCATCTGACTACAGTACTTTGTACAAGTCTAATCCAAAATGAGCAGTCAGCAGCTTAAATCCCATCACCTTTGTCAGTGTTTCCACTGAACTACAGCCATTAGAAGAAAAGAAAGGCAAATAAAAACAGAACACTCATTATAATGTATAATGGCGTGGAGTGAAAAGAACCGGTGGCGCACAGTATGTGTTCCTCATCAGCTTTTACTCAGTAAATCCTTAGGGTGACACCGACAGCCAATGCCCATTGAGAGTCGATAAAAGTGGCACTCCTGCAAGGCTTTCAACTCTTGTACATCACAACTGTGGACACCTCCGTCAATGCATTGACGTGAACCTTGTTTGGCAATGGTGCATAACCTCAATGCCCCTGCTCTGCTTTTTCCCCCCTATAATGACATTGATTTTCCACTCTCACCCTCCCCCACTGGGCCCCTCTATTGACAGCAGCGTTTTTCATATGTAGATGGTAAGTGAAGTGTTAAGCAGGTGCAATGGTTTGATATGTGCCGCTGCAGGAGCACTACCATTTTGTAGGCCACTCGCGTGGTATCAATATCACGCTCCCATCACAGGTCAATATCTTGAAATCGAGAGCAACTGTAATCAAGTCATTTAGTGCTCTGGTCCAGCTAACCGTGAGCACCGGGTTCTTCTGTGATTGATTAACTGTGTTTAGAAAGGTGACTTTCTCATCAGAATTCTTATTTTTCATCACAGTTTGTTTTATTACAAACAGCACAGGTGCTTAACAAGGCGTTACCTCCAACAGTTTCAGAAAAACATTGATTCATTTCAATGAAGGAGTTTTGTTTATGCTTAGACTGTTTTCATAAATATGCATGCTCAGCTACTCTGCTGTCATGCATGCTTCTGCATGTGTTTAATATAATTTCAATTCAGCTTAAATTCAGGCACCAAATCCTGCTGATTCGGTCATACCTTGTGTCCCATGGAGAAATGCTTTCAGTGTTTCATTGTTCTTTATGAAAATAAGCATCTGGTATGGTAGAACAAATGTATTGGGAATGTTGGATCATTCACGTTATGGATATAATGAAAACACCAATGATGTGAATAAAGGAATATTTGCTAAAATGTGTAAATATTGTCAAAGAGATTTGGTGCAAAGGGGGAAAAAGAGCGGATCAAGTACAGAGCCGACCCCGGTCAACTATGTATTCGTAGAGGGTTTAGGTGGTTAAAAGACAGAGTCGTGACAACTCTGTTCAATCCCAATGGACCAATTTCTTTCATAGCAATTTCCGGACCATTTTCAGTTACTGGAAGTTTGCAGTAACACAAGCAGAACTGAGCGGTGACCAGTCTTAAAAGGTAAATCATTTAAAGAATCAGATATGCCCATTAGCCAAGTAAAGGTAATAAGTAACATTGACTTAAAATATGGCAACAAAGCAGGCAACTTTAGCAGTTCGCAATCAAATATTAGCAAATTTTACATTTCTTTTTAAGACATATATACGTAACTATATACACACTCAGTATGCATACGCAGTTCATACTCAGTGTGCTATATACATATTGTAAATAACATTATTGACTACGTTCTGCCTCTCTATATAATGCTATTAAATGGCCCACCAGAGATCTTCCGGGAACTGATTCTTGTCAACATGAGTGACGTGACGATCAAGTATTTTGGACTTCCGTTGTCACCATTCTCTCTTTACACCACTCTGGGTAAGGGGACTAGACTGTGGGAGTGACAGTCCCCTGTCAGTGATGGGAGAAGGAGAGAATGTCTGGCGCATACAAGGGAGAAAAAGCATGTCCGGGGACTGGATTAGATGTGGATGAGGATGCAGAGGAGGGACAGAGACAGAGAGACAGATGGAGAGGAGAGACAAATGTGGCAGGAGCAAAGAGAGACGGGGATATTAACAGACAATTATTGAGATGTATATGCAAGAAAGGTTCCTATGTCTTACCCATTGTAATTTTTTAGACAGGACTATGGAACATAATAGAAGTGTTCTATTGTGCTGTCGCCGCAAAAATAAATCCAATTCCATTTTGTGAAAGGCAGAATGTACAGCCAGGATATTTTTTTGCTATTGTGATCTACTAACATTCAAACTTTCTCCAACAAGTGGATTTAAGTTACCAAGAAGCAGAAGCAGATGTGCACAAGGATTTTTGGGGACCGATGAAGTAAGTATACAACACTAGAGCTCATCAGCATACTAGATCTCGATTCTTCCCTGAATCACGGCACCTCTCCCACGGGACTGTCATTAGCAGGAGGCGGTCGCCGTGGCAGCATTTTCCTCATTCCTCTCCTGGCCAGGTGTCTGGCCCCGTGCCAGGGTCACACCATGAAAGGTCCGATTCTCAGTTTTATATAATGTGTTCATATAATTAATGCATAAATGTTCATTTCTACTGTGCTTGGTACTGAGAGGAGGACAGAAACTAAGGGCCAATACTGAATGGTCTATTATTGTAAGTTACAGATGTTGACATTCCACGGCTATCTTATAGTGTCTCCAGCCCTTGGAGGCACAGCTCTCTGCTCCCACTGAAGTCTCAAATACGCTCTAATCTATTACATTTAGTACCTATTACTCGTATCCTAATACTTTTGAGTACTTCCTAAGCCCTGCCTCCTGCTTAACTGTATCTCCTGTCTCATGTTGCTATATAAACCAATGTAAAAGTATTTGTACTCCAGAAATGATTCAGGTCAAGCTGTACATTTTTCCTTGCGGCAAGTAAAAAAGAAGGAGATCTCCGTTGTGTCTGTGTCTATCTTATTCCAATGTGTGATCTGAGCCTAAGGTGTTTGTAAAATGATAAAGCAATCTATCATTACAATGGTCCCTCGAGCCTGGATGTCAGAGCTGTTCCAAGAAGAGTAAGAAGGAAGACGCCGCTGGAAAAGTCTGCAGCCAGGACCCGGATCCTGAAAAAATCCTGGAGCGTTGAATTCGCCTCCAGGCCGGTGGTCATCTCGTCTTATCATCTGCTCTTCAAGGAACGGCCGACGGCATTTGAACGCTCATCACACAACTATAAGATAAGCACGTAAGTGAGACACAAAAGTTGTCTATCTGCGTGAATATAGACATAGGCCTAAGCACTGAATAAGCAGTGAAATCTTAGGATATTTTGCTTGTTTTAGAAGCAACAGAGTGATTTATTTCCTGCAAATTGTATACTGTAGTGTGTATGAAATCACAGATATTGACAGACGTGCGTCATCACTATGTGTATCCAAAACGCGATCTGAGTGAGTTATCCGGGTCTAACGATTTTCTCTCCGCGGTCATCACTAGGAGTGAGCCGTGAGCACTTTTCCGGATCATCTTCTAGAATAACCCACGAGGTATCTGTATTCAGTCTAAATCTAGAATAACCCCCATTTCATTCTAAGGGGTGTTCGGTCTAGATTGGATGAGAGTACTCTTGGGTGTTCGATGAGAAATCCGTTGGAACGTGGTGAAACTGAATGTGTTTATATTGTATGTTTGTGCTTAATATTACTAAAAGATCCTCACTACCGTGCACCTTTCCGGAGAAATCCGTTGGAACGTGGTGATAGTGTATATTAAGATGTGTTATTAAGGAATGTGTGAAGTGCGATTCAACCAGTATACAGCAGTGTAAATAACGCTCGAAATAAGTATGAATGATAATCACGGTGGTTGAGAGACGAGGTCTGTTTGGGACAGTCGCGTGGACTGGTGATTTCTGTATGAATCTATGAATGAGAGTACAGTGAATGTGTGTGGGGATCCCCAGGGAATATGTGTATGTTCCTGTAGAAGCCTATGAGAGATTGTGAGGAATGTTCAGTGGAATATATGTGAATGAGAGAGAGAGAGAGAGACTAAGTGCGTGATTTAGAAAGTTATACAGACTGTTTAAAGACTAATGAGTGGATCTGCCTCTCTTTGTGTGACTGTGAATGAATAAGATTTTCAGTGTCTGTGTATGTCCTCACGAGTATAGGAATACAAGTGAATGTGTGTGTGTGAGGGCTACATGTGTGTGCCGAGCAGAGAGAGATAGCGACTGCTTGAGAGTGTGGAAAAGTAACTGAGTACATTTACTCAGATACTGTACTCAAGCGTGCGTGTATGCAAGATGGGAGAGAAAGCGAAAGAAAGAGAGTGGGGTGATGTTGATTACCAAGGAGCTAGACCAAAAGGAAAGAAGGGACCCTCCCGAACATGTTTTCGCTGTGGCCGTACCGGCCATTTCATAGCAGATTGTAAATCGAGCACTACGGTTGACGGATGGGAAGAGGAAAGACATAATAACAGAAAGACACGTAAACCTAAGAGCAGAATGGAGAAAGATGATACATGGCAGGACCTTGGTTTTATTGGTACAGAAACCCTTATATATATATATATATATATGATGAGGGCACACATTCTGCACACATTTGGTATTAATTAGCTACGATGTCTAAGCCCCTTGCCTGTTTACAGTAGCCAGTCTAAAGCAAAGTTTTATGCATGAATAAAAGCCCCACATCTTATTACAGAGTTGGCTACAGCAAGAAAGTCTCTTATCCCTTAATTTGTTCATCGAAACAAACTATCGGCACCTGACACCAATCCCAGCGCGTGATTTTCAGACAGTGGGAGATCATGTACATTGGACTCCAAATACCGCTATGAGTATACTTAATCACTGGGCGTTACAGCTTCAGATGTAGTTTACTGTATAAACCATTCTCAAGAGTGTGAGTGTGAAAGTGACTGAGTACATTTACTCAAGTACTGTACTTAAGTATCACATACGTGTGGGGGGAAGAAGTGACAGAATGGTGACTGAGCAAATCAGTAACTCCCAGAGAGTAAAAGTATTTTTGTGGTTGGTATGAATGAGTTACAGCGAACAGTTGAAATGAGTGTATGTTGGAAAGTAATTGAGTACATTTACTCAAGTACTGTACTTAAATGCCAACCAATAGGGTTGCTGTGTGGTACTGTGTGTGTGGGTGTTTAGAGGAGTCTGTGTGCACGTGTGTGTGCGGGCTGTGTGCTAACAGAGCGAGACAGAAAGACAGTGATGAAGTGAAAAAAAAAAACATCACAAAAGGCCATAAGTTCTAGTGATATTTAGGAGCCCTTATCAGTGAAGTATGTGCAGTTAAAGCTATTAACCAGCTCCCATATAAGGCCCATTTTTCTGTTACAAGCCCTTTGTCTAAACTCAAATGTTAAAGATGTGTTATGACTTCTGTTCTGTTGCGGTGACATTACATTGAATTAAGGCCTGTGGGTGGTTTACTCTGAAAGAGTGATCAAAGTAACATGGGCCTTTGCTTAATGATATTGAGCTCATTGCGGTAGAATATGAAGTTTTTAGTAAATTAGCGAAGCGAAGTGAACCTTAAATATTAAGAGGGATTAGTTCCAAGTACCCCAAGCTAGGAATGTGCACTGCAGGGTCAAGGGGCATTACTGTCCAGAGAAGAAGCGTAGAGGTTTGTGTGTCGTGTCCTGGAGTGTGGGTGGAGTTTGCAAGCTACTGCAGGGCTGCAAGTCTGAATCCGCTGTGCCATGGAGTGGCTCACAAACTTTTTGTATTAAAACTATATTCAATATTTTTGTTTTGATTTAAAAATAGTTAAAAGACTTAAGCGAAGATAGCTCTACTTTTGTAAGTGACATTTGTGTCTTAACTAGCAATGGAAATCTTTTTCCAAAAGATGGCAGATCTACAAGCTGTAGAGCAGTTGTTGATTTTAAGAAATACTCAATAATGAAAAGTATCATAAGTATTAGAAGACTTATGTAAAGTTACCCTATGTCAAAAGTGACACTTCGTCCAAGTCTGAGAATTAGTAGTATTCATAGTTTTGGCCCTTTCCCTCTCCACATGTAAGAAACTAGAGTATTTCTACTCAAATTGTGGAGTATATCATGTGAAGACATTCTAATCTCAGCCTGCAAGATGTTATGGGTAGAGCAGTGACTACCTCGTCCCAAGCCCATGGGAACGCTTATATAAAAACAATAGCAAAGGAAGCGAGTTCAGTTCTCATGGAACTTATCTTTCATTTGTTGTGTCTTGATACTAGTGTGTCAAATTCCTATATTTGAAGTACCCAAGCAGTGTTATAAGGCGATTGTTTTATTTTTTTATTTTTTTATAATTATAGTGTCTTAATGCAGTAATTGAAATATATTGAACCAATCATCTGAGTAATGGTTCAACAGGAGGGATAGTTGAAGATTATGAAGCATATTCACACTATATTCACACTTATATTTTAAAAATTCTGGTAAAAGCCATACACTGTAAAAATGAATTTGAAGACGTTACAAAGGTCAAAAGAACTAGTAAGCTGCCAAGATTTTATCTCTTCCACAGGAACGATGGGACTGCTTATGGTGATGCTGACCAGGTCATCAAGTGTGAACTGAACTCTCCGTGCTAGGAGGGTCCATGCCCGGGTCACGTCAACATGCCAACTGCTGTGAGATGCAGTCCCTGGTCAACATGTCACCTGATGTGAGACGTGTGGTTTGTCCAATCCACACAAAAACATTCGCAAGTTGGTGCAAACATCATCGAACATTACGTAAGAAGGTGAAGAAGGCCGGCTTGTGGGGTGGAGTCTCACATATAGAGTGATATTAGGCCCTAACCGGTGAAGAATCCACTTAGAATAGTACCCCCTCCCTCACCTGATTACACTTAGAAGGACGATGCACCACACTTGTTTTTATATTTTCCTATCTATGTTATTGTATATTTTTCTATGTATCTTTTGTCTCTATTATTAAAAGTTAAGCAGGGGAAGGCTAAAGCTAAGATAATTATGATTGTTATGTTGCATATATATATGTCTACATCCTACATTTCCTGTTGCAGTTAACTGGTAGTAAGTAAGTGCCTCGAATCCAAAATAGTGAGTGCGCCTTGGGGGTCAATGCTATTTGCCGTGCAAAACGTATGATCAGTTTTAAGCACATAAATAAGAGCTTTTATGTCACTCTGAAGCGGACTAAGTATGAAGTGTGAGGAGGTTAAATGCATATCATGGAGTGTAAATGTGTTAGTGTGGAATGAGGGCGCATTTAAGACAACCTCCGAAGGGAGGGGCGGGATAACCGACCAAACGGTCATCATCTGGGCTAAGCCACACCCTAACATGCCATCAAACCCTCTCCGAAGCCACATACTAATGATGCCATCAAAACACCGTGACACCACTGGGGATCCAGTGGTCCTGGTGAGAAGTACTTTTCGAACAAGTACCTGTTGTGTTTACATTTCAGATGACATTAATGCTAAGGAGGCCAATAACGCGATGTCCAATCTACGTGCCCTTCAGAAAGCTATGAATGGTAACATCACGATAAGGGGTGGTTTTTCTTGGTTAATGGGAGGGGGTTGGATTCAAGCTCTGTGCAAATTTGAAACAATGGTACTCTGTGCTTTGGTGCTGTTTCGCGTGTTATCGGTCTGTGTGATCCCGTGCATCAGGACCTTAGTGAAACGCATGGTTGCTGACACGTTCGTTCAAACGTATACTGCGGTATCCCAGACTGGGCAAGACTTAAAAGATGACGGGAATGTGTTCTCCCTTCGAAGCCTTTATGATGAAAATGACACAGACATTTAAGCTCTGTTAATATTTGAAAATGAATTGTCAGTTCATAATGGTCAAATTAATGATACAAACGGTTGAAGGTTATTAAGTGTTACAACCACTGCTCACAAGAAAGCCACACATTGAGAGTGATAATGTCCTTTTTCCTATCCGTGGGTTTTTTCAGCATTATCTACAATCGTTTATATCATTATTGATCAGGATCAATTGACATTCTAATAGTCTCATCATGTGCCCTGATAACAGCTTTGTGCTATGCTCTGTATGACAAAGTGCGAAAAGCGGATAGCTTAAGTACCAAGGCCACTGAAAGCAAAAGAGGCAAGTGATTCCTGATATGATGTCCATTTTGAAAATGTGAAAACAAGAAGAATATGTATATTAATTATTGATCAAAAGGAGGGAAATGAAAGGTCCGATTCTCAGTTTTATATAATGTGTTCATATAATTAATGCATAAATGTTCATTTCTACTGTGCTTGGTACTGAGAGGAGGACAGAAACTAAGGGCCAATACTGAATGGTCTATTATTGTAAGTTACAGATGTTGACATTCCACGGCTATCTTATAGTGTCTCCAGCCCTTGGAGGCACAGCTCTCTGCTCCCACTGAAGTCTCAAATACGCTCTAATCTATTACATTTAGTACCTATTACTCGTATCCTAATACTTTTGAGTACTTCCTAAGCCCTGCCTCCTGCTTAACTGTATCTCCTGTCTCATGTTGCTATATAAACCAATGTAAAAGTATTTGTACTCCAGAAATGATTCAGGTCAAGCTGTACATTTTTCCTTGCGGCAAGTAAAAAAGAAGGAGATCTCCGTTGTGTCTGTGTCTATCTTATTCCAATGTGTGATCTGAGCCTAAGGTGTTTGTAAAATGATAAAGCAATCTATCACACCACCCGCCCGTCTGTTTGGTCGCTGCGAGTCATTGCAGGGTTCACAAGGGGCAGACCACTTGTTAAGGAGCCGTCTGTCGGAGAAGCTGACACTCTCATGGTGCAAGAATCAGCCGCCGTCCACCCACCCCCCATCTCCCTTCCCATCCACTGCTTCTGTCAGTGGCGAAAATCTGTTCCTCACACTTCTCCTCTCCCTGTGGGCGGTGTCAAAAACGTGAGGGGGGGGGGGGCAGGCTGGTGGAAAACCTGCTAAGGCGGTCATGTGTGACCGCGTCCGTGTCAAAACGTCCTTCCCCGGGAGATGTGTGTGGGTGGGTGCCTGGGGGACAGAAAGACGCTGTCCTTCCTATTTGCGGAGCCACATCCCCATGTTAACTCAAGGGGGCAGAGAGGTCAAGTCTCAAATGACACACCACTCTCTATACTTACAGTCGGTCCTCCTTCCTTCGTGAGTTTTATGCACAGAAAATAGTCTAATAACTGTCATACGACAGGGAACCAGCGGGGAGCAGACCAATTCAAAATTCCGATCACATTTTCAATCTCGAACACACACTCAATCACGTGATTTACAGCCTTGTCTTGCCTTTGTTGGTAAGGAAGGAGTTCCCAGCTGAAAGGTTACTAACACAAATGTATTTTCGAAGGCAAACACCACATGTCATATATCAATAGATATTTAAGCATATTCAACAACAAAACAATTACTTTGACAAACAAGAGGCAAGAAGCCTTCAATTCCAGTTTCGGCGACGTGTTTAATACTGATTTTAAATGGTTTCCTTTAGAGATAATGATCTATCCGTATAGGAAACCATTTCAAATCAGTCAGGTAGCAGAGTTACCATAAGTAAACTCCAGTAGGTGATGATATGAGCTGATAGATGAGTAATTCACCAGCATTTACAGTATCAACAGCAAGTTATTGATACTGATACTGATACTGTTATTGAAAGGTACTGGCCATGGTTATCTCCAAACTATGTGCTACCATTCATTTGTGGGAACTTTAAGAAAAAATATTGCAAGTTAAATCTATAATTATATATATACTATAATAATAGGTTTATGTCCAATGTCTCCCTCTCCTGATGGAGAGAGGTAATTCCAATGATGTCTGAACTACAATGAAGATGGATAGTGTCAAATCCAGTGTCTGTTTCAAATAACTACTACCATTGTCAACCAGCGGGTGTCCTACTGTACCTGACACCATGGGTCAAAATGTGTCACTGTAAGAGTAGAGAGACCACCTCTAACCACTGCAGATGTGCTATATTGTAGAAACATATCTGTACTCTACCATACAGATTGTTTAGAATAATGTTATATTCATTATTTATAAAATGTATTGATATTTTAGTTAGACTAATACTCTAGTTGGATATATGAATTTATGAGAAACCTAAATGAAAACTACACAGGGTGAAATAAATGAATTCTTGGTGAATTCTTACCGGAATTGGAAATAGTGACACAAGTGCCAGTTGGTCAAATTTAGGAGGCAAGGGCATAAGAACTGCCACAGGGCCAGTGTTGTCTGCAACTGAGTCAGTCATCTTGTTCCAGATATGTAATTGGTTGCTCAGAGGACATCTGAGCCCCACAGCTAAACATACCTAATGTTGCCCTGCAAGTCTCAAACCCTGCTGCTTCAATCAAGAGCGGTTGGAAGACATTTCCGACGCAACCTGCAGACATACTACAGGTATATGCCCATGCAGGCTTGAGAACTCTCATGTTCCTCTCTCCGCTTGTCTCTTTCAATCTTCCTCTTTTCCTCTTCGTAGAGAATATCTGTCTCTCTGACAGATATTCTCTACGAAGAGGAATACCAAAATGATAAATTGGATTTTATTTTTCATCCTCAAGACCCTAAATTCTTTGAGATTTAATATCTTGATTAAAATGAACACATGACAGACCACATGCAGTATCCCCGATTCAAACGGTTCAAGGTTATCATTGTTGTTCCCTAGGGGAAAATAGAAGGGTTCACATAAAACTAAATACAAATCACACCATCAACAAAAACGTCAATACATTTAAACACAGAGCTAATACAGGGAAATTGAGTTCATACCAAGTACAAATGTGCCATACAGGAAATGTGCAAGTGTGAAAATGTGCAATGTACAAGATAGTGCAAGGAAAATCTATCAAAGTGTTATCTGCCATTAAGCATCTCAATAGCACTTGGGATAAAGGAAACATGGAGTATTTTTGTCCTCCAAACAGCAGCGCTGAAACGACTGAGGGCAATAAAACCTCCCTATGGAGTGGATGGTCTACCCATAGTTGCGTGCCAGTGTCTGTGTCACACACCACAAATAGCTGATCTACAGTCAAATATGTCATTTTGCATCATCAGACGTATGGTTTGTACGAAAAATACAAATGTATTGTACTTCCAATTCAATACATCCAAATCAACACACTGGGAAAAAAAATAAAGAATGGCTGACCTAAAAATACAAGTGAGCATAGTTTAACTCCTTGAACACCTTGTTAGTAGCATCCTCTGCCCCCTGCCCCCACCCCTGCTTTATCTGTATATAGCTGTTGATGATGCTACAAGTTTTATACCAATATGTATTGTATAGTATTGTATTGTATCAGGGGTCTTCAACAGGGGGTCCGGGACCCCTAGGGGGTCCTCAGAGTTACTACTACAGGGGGTCCACCAAATCTTTGTGTGATGGGGAACATTAGCCAACATTAGACATTTTGTGTTATCCTTTTAGCATAACCTTTGACTGTACAAGCTGTACTGTTAACAAACCTGTTAATAAAGTATTCAATCAATCAATCAACTGGTGATTAAGGACCCCAATGGAATCAAGCCATAGTGATTTATTGGGTTTAAACCCCTCTTAACAGACGTTGCATTGAACTGCACTTTCCTGTGCTTGTCTTTGCAAACTGTTAATAAAGTATTCAATCAATCAATCAATCAATCAATCAATCAATCAATCAATCAATCAATAGATGACAAAGCAACCAAGGGCATGAAACCCCTACCTGCATGATATGATCCAGCCTTACACATTTACAATCAGAAAACACAGGATGTCTACTATGTCTCCCATCCCTATGAGAACCTGGCCAACACTCCTTGCAACTATAGACTCCTCTCCCTCTCGTCCAAGCAGTGGAATGACCTCTAACCTCCCTCCGTCAGTCAAGGTGGCAGAGTCATTCCATGGCTTCTACCACAGTCTCAGTGCCAGGTCAATTACTTTAGTTAGGAACCAAACTTAAAGTTCTGTAACTCCGAGAGTGTACACTCTGAGAGGTCTGGGAAATTAAAAGCTTTGACATGCACTGGTCTCATGGACACAGGAACAGAGAACGTGTAATAGTTCTCATTGTCTTCCCCAGGATGACAGCCTTAAAGGAATAGTTCACCCAAAAAAACACTTTTTTTAATCAATTACACACCCCATGATGCCTTGAATTCATGTAGATTTGTTTGTTTCTGTCACACTCCTGAGCCAATAATTTGATGACCGGATCATCGGTCAATAGGAAACTCAGTAAGAGACTCTTTGAGACTCCACCGGTCACCAAATTATTGGCTTAGGAATGCGACAAAAACTAAAAAATCTCCATGAATTCAAGGCTTCATGGGGTGTGTAATTGATAGAATATAAGTAGTTTTTTGGGGGAACTACTCCTTAAACTCTGAAGCTGAAATAGTTTTAGTTAATGTTTCTGTTCGCTTTCATCAGCTGTCAGAAGACACATGTTGGTGTGCAGGGTAGCAATCAATTCTTGATCCCCGCCCATGTACAAGCCTTCCAGCGTGCCTTGGGACTATGTTGTTTGTCTTTGGCCTTAGAGGTACAGTACAAACTGCTCCAGACTGTGTCCTTCAAACTCAAATCAAAGTAATTTTCTTATATCCTTTGATGACATTTTGGGGCACAGGCCAGGAAATTGAGTTTATATCGAGTCCATGTCAATCATGTGGTATTCACTATCTTTACCTCCACTAAGGTGGTAATGTTTTTACCCCTGTCAGTCTGTTTCTCTTTCCAGCTGTCTGTCTGTCTGTCTGTCTGTCTGTCTGTCTGTCTGTCTGTCTGTCTGTCTGTCTGTTAGCCTGACATATCATGGACTTGCACAAAATGTTGTGGAAAGGTTGGTCATGGGAACTGGAAGTACTGTGCTCTATAAATAAAGGATTGTTTTGGATTGGTTAGCCCAACGGATTCACGCAACACCATAAACATGTGAGGAAAGTAAGGAAAGTGACTTGTTACTTGTTGGTAGGGGTACATGTTCAACTGGGGGAATATCCTCGCTGTCAAGGTGAAAAGAAGCAGCTGGCGACGCCATGTGTATTGGAGGAAGCATGTGTGTTTGTGTACACCCTCCCCAGACCAACAGTACGTGTTGGCAGCAGCAGGGACTGCATTACGCACGGGGGGAGTTGGCAATGACTAAATTGGGGAGAAAATGGAAGAGGGAAAAAAAAGTTACAGGTCAACAATCTGTAACTGAAATTTTGAAGAAACTTTCCCAACACTGTGTGTGGATGTGTGTATAAGCCCTGCTGATTCAGCAGAGTACCCTGAGGTAACTGAGATGCAACAAAGCAGCGGGAAGGGGAAGTCACATCTGTAGGCTCGATCTAAGCAAGCTATGTTACGTAAGCAAACTTGGTGAGATATATGGAACAGATATCTTATCCAGTGCTATGATGACTTCAAGGTGAGTAAGATAAAAGGGCAGGAGCAATTTAATGCATGTAGAGACGGGATAAAATAGAGCTAAACCTAAGCTTGCATACTACCTTGTAATTACCTAGTTATTACCTGGTAATTACCGTACTGTAAAAGGAAGGGTTACCGATTATTGTGTGGTTTGTGTTTCTTTTAAATGTTAAATACAAAATATATCAAACATTAAATTCCTTTTCATGAGACTAGTCTGTATGCTGTCGTTTTGCTTAAGATATAAGACAGATTCATTTGAATGAAAGGTACATGCTGCAGCTAATGTTGACTGAGGAACCTGCGCTACTTTGAAAATGTGTTTTCCTTTTGTTATTCTGTCAAGGTGGTAAACAATGTCGGGGCTCGTTGACGGCAAAGCCAATACCAGCCAATATTTCCAAAGGCTGTGCATGATACGGAACAGCCCTAATGTGCCGTAACATTCACATCACCCTCTGTTGTCTTCTCTAAACCTGGCCCGCCTTTCCTTTCACTCCATCTCAGGCACATATTGCCTTTCAGGTAGATAAAAAAAAGGAAGGGAGATTGGGTGATGTGTGCAGTTTCGATGAAAATCAGTGGGGTGCAGGCAGCAGTGGCTGTCGAACGGCAAATAGTGTTTAGCTGTCACACAGCACATCAGCGGGAGAGGAGGGACAGAGTGGGAGGGCAGATAATGTTCTATTCAGACCACGGTGAGGAAGGTAATGGGATCTGGACAGTGGTGAAGTCACATTTTACGGACCATCCATACATATCGCCATTTCTCCAACACAAGGCACCTGCCATTTAGTGTCACTCTGGTTGAAAGAATGACGTTAAGAAATAGCCGAAAGAACGGTTTGGACATCAGTGCACTGAGAAGAACGCTTCCAAATACGTTATCTTCACTATTGTCTTGTGCAGTTTCTCTATTGTTTTTTTCTTCTTCTGTTTTACCAAAATAATATGAAACGCATTGCATTCTGATCGAATGAGCAGACCTGAAAGAATCCAATTCCAGTTGACATTCTTAGAAAATAACACTCAACCTTGGAAGATGGACAGTGTCATGATGTTTGACCTTTACCAATAAGCAGACTCTTCGTGTTCTTTACTTCAAGCTCATCTGAGGTCGTGTGAAGACACACCTCTCTCTCTCTCTCTCTCTCTCTCTCTCTCTCTCTCTCTCTCTCTCTCTCTCTCTCTCTCTCTCTCTCTCTCTCTCTCTCTCTCTCTCTCTCTCTCTCTCTCTCTCTCTCTCTCTCTCTCTCTCTCTCTCTCTCTCTCTCTCTCTCTCTCTCTCTCTCTCTCTCTCTCTCTCTCTCTCTCTCTCTCTCTCTCTCTCTCTCTGAAATGTATTTATGCCTACTTGGGAACGATGCAAGTTGGGAATGCATGGCCATTGTCAGATTACCCGTTGTACCCGTCTGTGTCCGTTTTATACCCATGGAGGCCTATTCGTCCCACCCTAAATAGCATCATCACATCAGGAGAGCTTTTAGGGTAAAAAGGAAGACCAGTCCAACAACGGCGACATCAGGAGTACATGGTAGGCACTATACACAATATGACGGACTGCAAATTGAACACCAGAAGCACAGAGAACCTACCTGCCTCTCCCCTAGTTCAACTGAGTATCCATTACAGACGGTTCGAGACCAGTTCCAGCCACAGCAACCTGCTGGGATCAGCAGGTTGTGAGAAGATGAACAGCGCCTATACATCAACCAACCAGCGGCAACACCACCTAGGGAGGCCAGCCCATTAACCATCTCAGAGACCGATGTGTGCACAGCCTTCAACATGTGAACATCCGCAAGGCTTTAAAACTCTCCCTCTTCCAGGCTGTGGCCCCCGCAGGCAAATGGCCACCATTGTGCCATCATCAAATATGCTGATCACACGACAGTGATAGGCCGGATTGTCAACAGTGACGACTGCAACGTTCCCTCTAACGTGGGACCTCTATGTAGCGCACATTAACACCTTAACAGATTTGTTTACTGTAGTTGCCGACTGGTTTGATTAGTTTGTGTTACTCTGTCTGCCTGCCGATACCCCTGCTAAGCATAGATAGACTATAGGTTTTAACCTACAGTACTTCATTACACACACACACACACACACACATACACAGACACGCTCACAGAGTAAACAGAGGGAGCTTAGGGGCAGCCATAGCTGAGTGGTTAGTGAGCCCACCTAGGGAGCCAGAGGCCCTGGTTGCCCCAGGTTTGATTCCAGGCCAGGCCAGCATATGTGTCGATGAAATGAAATTTGTCCCTGAGCAAGACTCTTAACCCCTAATTGCTCACAGGTTCTCATTGGAAACAAGACCGCAAGGACTTTCATGAACGACCTGTTAAAAGGAATTATCCTTATCCTTAGCCCATATGCTGCTACTAGTGTAGCTATCCGATTGGTTACGCTGCAAGATGAAAATCACAACAAAACGTTTTCCATCACCTGAAAAACTACCATCCCAGCGAGTCGACAGTTTGAAAATGCGATCTTACGTACATTAACGTTGGTCCGACACGGTGCACCAGCGTGGCTGAACTAAAACAAAATCATTTACTTTTGCGTTGCGTATGGAAAGTGACTGAAAAAGACCACAGATGTAATGAGCACAGTTTCTTACTTTATAACAAAAGACATGATTCCCTTGTGCACAGCGGAGATAACACGTACTCCAGGTACAAACGAAAAACTGCACTGTTTCCTCTATCGTTAGCCTCATAGCATAATTGATAAACAATATTATTTTTTAAATGAACACGTGGTTCTCTATGACCTCATGCACACCGGCTCCGAATGTGCCGTGCGGCAAGTGGCTGCAGCGATGCGTTTTTTTTTCCAATCGAAGTTCGATTTGTGTGTCTTTTCGCATGCGGTAAAAACTGATTGACTAATCGCACCCTGTCTGCAAAGGCCTTCACTCTACTCTCCTAACACTGCTGATTTATCCTGCCTTATTGCCAATGTTCTCAGCAAGTCAGGTAAGGCAACAAAATCAGAAAGTCAATTTGGCCCAAAAATTACTAGGCAATTATGCTATGAGGCTAACACTATGAAGCTGGACATTCACTTTATAATTTTGTTGACTATTACAATCTCCAGATCATGCAATGTTCTGCAATGAAGCAGAGAGAATCGTATCTCTCACTAGTCCACCTATAGTCTCTACAAAGCTAAATGTTTACATTTAGATAATATTCAATACATTATTTTAACGCAAGGCTATTCTAAACCAAGCCCTGTTTGTACAGTTACGTTATTGTATTTTCTGTGAATTAACTATATTCTACCTATATTCTTAAACCCAGTGATTCTCAACCTTTTTCATTTCAAGGACCCCCAATTTGATAGAAATTAGCCTAGGCCACTGACCATTTGATATGATTTTAATCTATATGGTCAAAAGCCAATGTTAATGTAACTCTGAGAGTGTACAAGTGTACTGTAGGCCTACCAAGTGCTCACATCATTCTAACCTTGGCACATACAGTACAGTGCACAGTATGCTCCTATACATTTAGTTGGACTGTCTTTTATTCATCATAATGCCTATCACTTCTCTTCAACTTGCTGACATGTGTCAATGTCAATAATTGTCAACATTTATTCCTCTACATGTTCTCATATAATACTGAATAATAATGGATATGCAAAAAACAAAAATTGCGTGTGCATCTGATGCCGCTGCCAGAGAATGCACTCGCTGTCCCTCAATTTTTCTACTTTAATTTAACTGACCTATAGTACAGTTTATTAAAAGTAATCCAACCACTATTACTCCTGTAATTAGACTTGAATAAGTCATAACTTGACATGCAGTGTACATAGTGCACACGTCAGATGTTGCTGAACAGTTGCTCAAGTTACGCTCAGAGGGTTTGATTGTTTGCTCAGACCGATGAGAAATTAGTGGGGACATTGATGACGAGTCTGCCTACAGGGGTCAGATCATGTGGACTAGTTCTATTGTGGACCTGCCAATGCTTTTCTCCCCTTCTGCACCTTATTATGTTTAACATCATGTACATACCTGCTGGTTGTTATATGTGTAGGCCTCTATGTAGATCATTATATATTTTTTTAACGTTTCTTTTCGTTTATTTTGTCCTTGTTCTCCCTCTCTCTGCCCCCCTTCCCCTTTTCCTTTCTGAAAACTACTACATGATGGAGATTGCACAAAAATGAATTCCAGCCACTTCTTTACAGCTGGAAACCTGTGAAAGAAATGGGGACACATACACACCAATGTGGTCAGCCCATTTAAAATGGAAAAAAGGTGAAAAATAGGAGGCAGAGAGAGAGAAAGAGAGAGAGAGAGAGAAACCAAAAATGGCACTATACCCTCTGGCAGTCTTTGCTACAGTTTCTAAGACAACTTTTCAGACAATGTTGCGACACCTCGTCTGCAGTGGTGTACCCCAGGGGAGCTGCAGAGTGCTATACCCAAGCTCTTCTATCATCATACGATGTCACGCAGACACACAGCTAGAAACCCACTGGCTTAGGAGGTACTGTGGTGGGGTCGTCTTGGAGTCTGAAAGTTCTCAGTTTGATCCTGGCTTCAGGACTAAACGTCCTTGAGGCTTGAGGAAGACACTGAACCCCTAACTGCTCCCGATGAGCAAAGCTGGTGACTTGCAAGGTTGCCTCTACCATGTGTGAATGTGTGTGAATATGTATGCACATTGTAAAAGCACATTGGATAAAGGCTCTAGTCTATGATATAGAGCCTAGAACAAGTCTATAAAAATACAATACATTTCATGTTTCTGTACTACACTTCATATCAGGACACATCACCGAGAGTCTGAGCGAAGCAGTACTTAATCAAATGCCCCACATTGCGACACGTTGTGTGTTGTAGATCTGCTATTTTTGCAGAATGCGTACATATGACATGCCAAGAATATAGGGATTCTAGAGCAGTGGTTCATAAACGTTTTAGCTCGAGACCCAAAAGAGAAATGTGATGTCCCCCAGGGCCCAAACTTGTCCCAACTCGCTGTGATGCGACGCCTGTGAGCTTATAAATCTTTTTTCACTACTATTTTCATTTTAAATATATTTTTTAATGGAATCATATTTTTTCTATGTATGACGTTCTTTTAAAAAATGTTAGAATTTGTTTTCCAGACAATTTTTTACATTTTTTTTAAATGTGGGAAACATAGAAAAAGGGATATTTACTTGTGAGCCATAAAAATGGGTCCGTAACCCGAAAATGGGTCCCGACCCAGTGTTTGGGAAGCACTGCTCTAGGGTTCATGTGGTTAAATGTAGGGCACGTGATTTTCTTTGGTCAAAATAAGTATTAAATAGCTGTATATTCTGATAGTACTCATTGACATAGAGTGTTCAGTAACAGCAGTCTTCTTGTCTCTCCTTTATTAAACAGAAAATGCATGTTCGGGTCAGGATACCAATCTTATCCAATCAGGATAGAGAACTCAGTCAGGATACAGATTAAACAAAGAACACAAAGACACACAAAGACATGAGCTGAACAAATTGGAACTGGAATGCTATAAAAATGAAGCTGATAAATGGATTCTCTCTCCTGATTGGCTGAAATGTTGTCAGCTACCTGAAAATGGATGTTTGATAAAGAGCTGGAGAGACGGGGAGACTACTGTGACTGAACAAACACTCTATAGCAATGATTATTATCAGAATATAGTGCCTTAACCTTTTAATACAAAACTTTTGTAAAAAGTATCACTTGCCCTACCTTTAAAGAGTAAAATGTATGACATGGGCTCATGTACTGTATGTGTACGTACTGTAATTCCTTGTTAATGACACTGAATGGAAGTTGAGTTGAGCTGAGTTGGTGAACTGAAGTGTTACTTGTTGGAGAACGCATGTTATGATTGTGATTCTAAAGTAAAGCAAAACAAAACCAAAACCCACAAAACCGTTAAAGACGCACTGAAGTGACATTTTCGGTCATTTTATTTTGAAGGTTCAGCCTGAAACGTCGGCTCAACGACTCTAAACCAATCAGAAGGTCCCATCCCTTCAGGCTATGGGACGTTGGATCTCAATCACTTCAGCCGTGTGCAACACGGCTAGTGTTTGTTTACAAGTGAGAGAGAGACGGCCAGTGAAGCACGTTTGCTTCTACACACAGAAAAATAACGGTTCGATCTGGAACCAAAAATGGTTCTTCAGAGTGATTCCATAGAAGAACCATTTTTGGTTCCAGAAAGAACCTTTTACACTAAGGTTCTTTAAAGAACCATTTATTCGAATGGTTCAATAAGGAACCATTAAAGGTGCATTAAAGAACCATCAAAAAATGGTTCTTTGAGGAACCGTTTCTGGTTCCTCAAAGAACCATGTAAAAAAAAAGGTTCTCTGAAGAACCTTTTCTAAAGTGGTTCTTTGAGGATCCAATTGGTTCAATAAAGAACCGTTTTATAATGGTTCTTCAGAAAAAAAAAGGTTCTTTGGATAATAAATGTTTCATTACACATTAAAATATATTAGATTTACTGGAAAAGATGGACACAAGATTTTATCATTTGAATTTATTAATAAATAAGCCCACATCTCTCCATATTTGAACATTAAACATGAACTTAAGACATTTAGATTTAAATCTTTAGAAACTTTTTAGAAAAATAAATACAAATAAAAACACAATAAATTGATTTTAGTATTTAGTGAGGACATTTGGATGTAAAACTACAGTAGAAATAAATTAAATAAATATAATCACAAATACATAAATAAATAGATTCACAATGACAATTCAGTTTCAAATTTTGTATGCCCACTTCTTTGTGTCATCACTTCCAATTGCACTTATTTATCCTGTATGAGACCCCCTGTTACTGAACAAGCAATGATTACTTTAATATTTAACAATGTGGATGTGTGAATGTGGACAGGCTCAGATCTGTGTTGTACCATGTGAGCTCTTTATGTGTAAGAGGTGGCCCAGCATTCCACCTAACTTCTTCAGCTGGATGGCTGCCTGTGAATGGCCTCTCATTAGTGGGTCCAGAGCAGACAGGGCCCTCAGTGTCTGGCTGGCCAAGGGGAGCTTCTTCTGCATATAGCAAGCAGTAGTGATATACGCTTTTCTCACCTTCTGCATGAATGGCTTCAGCAGCTGAAATGCAGTTAAACAAAACTGGACATTAATACAGGTTTTCCAAAACAATGCAAAAGAAAATGTCAAGTCTCAAATGTAAATGAATAGAAGAGGCTACTTACTGCATGATTGGGCTTGGTGGTCCTGAATGTGTCTGCTTCCTTCCCCACATACATCTCCCTGGCAGGCAGCAGCATGTCATCCACCAGTACCAGCTCCACCAGAGTCCTAGGTGACACTTGGGTGATGTGTTCAGCTTTAACAAAGCAAGCTAGGAAAGCCAAGAACAGCTCCAGCTGTTTGTCATGCAGTTTGTGAACCAAGGTTTTGGTTACCCTGCATATGTAGAACAAAAATGTAAAATGGAATGAAATGGAAAAACAACCATTGGATACACAAGTGTAGTCAACAGTTGGAATTAATGTTTAACACCCACCTGGAAAACCATGACGTATTCCTTGAGGAGAGCCAGTACACCCATGTAAAGGCTGAGCTGAAGCAGTGTGTCATGCCTGTGAAAAAAGAATCAGTAATGTATTAGTGTCTGACAGTCTCACCAAGCTATGAGTGCATTCAAATTAAATCAGCCATCCCCCATAATCAATAAGGATCTTCACCTTTTCGATTGAGGTCCTCATGTAGGGTCCTGATTCTGGCTCTTGCCTTCTGGTTGACCTTGTAATGGTCCTTGTTGGCTAAAGTGTAGAATGCTGCTGGTGCTGAACTGGACCTTGTAATGGGTGTACATGTTCTCCAGAGGCTCTCTATAAAGCCCCTGGTCTTCTGTGCTTAGAAAGCCAAAGTAGAGGACCTTGTAAGCTGGAAACATGGTGTATGTTGCCATACTGGCATCATATGAAACAAACCCTCTCTGAGGGCTGGAGGCAGGGATGTTGAGAATGTTGCATACCTCCTTGAAGTACATCACCTGTCAAAAAGAGAGACTTTGAAATTACGCATTTCCTTACACTTCCCCTAAATGTTCTCATTGTTAAACGTCCATTGTGAGCTTGTAGATGTACTATTTTCAAAATGTTTTAATACATTTTGAAAACTTGAAATGGGACAGTCTGCATAATGAGTACTTTTACTTTTGGTACTTTAAGTACATTTTTGATGCCAATACTTCTGTACTTGTACTAAAGTAAATTCTGAATACAAGACCTTTACTTGTAAAAGAGTATTCTACATTGTGGTATTGATACTTTTACTCTGTGACTACTTCTTCCACCACTGGATCTGTGTCATTCATTACCCCAAAACTAATAGTGACCAATGTCAAGAAAACACACACAAATACACCAGTGCAACTTGTGCAAGCTAGCCAGCAGCCTTATTTTATCTAGTCTAACTCAAACCACCATGCATTGGTTACGGGTTGTATAATAATAGCCTACAATAACGTGTGTTAGTCTATTTACGATGTAAATGAGTCTACTTCACCGTTCGACGGGTCGCGCATCAAAAATAGCAGATCAACAAGCTCACAACGCGTCGCGTCCGCGACCCGCATCGAAAATAGCATATCTACAAGCTCACAACGCGTCACGTCCGCAACCAGTTGTGAGCTTGTAGATCTGCTATTTTCGATGCGCGACCCGTCGAACGGCGAAGTATGAGTATATGAGTGCATTTTCGTTACTGAACAAGCAATGATTACTTTAATATTTAACAAAACAATATCACTTTACCTTCAAACTGTTTTCTTCTTTGTGGGAGGGGGGGGGGGGCATAACACATAATGGTTCTCTCTTCTTGGGTTCCTTTTTCTCATTTAGTAGGGCTGCCTGCAAACCATTCGTTTTGGCCACTGCAGCAACACACACACACACACACACATGTGACGGTGGCCAGGTTGTCACATGTAACTTGCCACTTCTTTTTAGAATGCTGACACTCTTTACTTTGTCTCAATAATAAATAAATAACAATACACATTAAACTCACAACAATAAAATATCAGTTGCACGGTAAAGTGCGGGGTGCGTAATTACTGTGAGAATAATACTGTTTGTTAGGTACTGCAAGACTACGCCACCTTTTTATTTAAGAGGTAGGGTCCTCTGTAACACTCTTTCTTAGGCTATTCACAGGTTCGAGTTTACCCAGGTAAGTACAATACTTTTAAATGAGAACAACACTTCAACACATATCCCTTGGAGAAAGCTGGATGGAAACAGGTTTGTATAAAAAGGTAATCTATTTTATTAAGCTAATACAGTGGCGTCTATAAGCCATAAAATATTGAAAAGCATAAACAAAATATAACACTAATTCTAAAACCTCAACCTCCTAATGCGCCCACTAACTAACTAAAATACAGGAATACAGACAATCACCAAACACTAAAAACAGACAGGGCTTGTGCAAACTATAGCAAATAAATAATGAATTTAGCGTTAAAGTGCCAACTATTACTGAAGCAGTAAAGTGCCAAGTGCCAATTCAATTGCTATATGTCATATACTCATCACGGTTCAATGCAAAAGGTGGGAATGTCCTTATATGGGGTTTAACTGGAGCGGGGGTTTAGGCCAGGAATCACTGTCTCTTCTTGTCTTCGTGCGTATTGCCTGCAATCATAGAAACTAGAACCAGTTCATCTGTTCAGGTATATTTCACATATGAGGTTTAGGACCGTGGGTTTATAAAAGGTAACGTTGCATAGAAGGACACTTACTCGCCCGCCAGACTGTACGTCTGGCTTTGAGGGTGTGAAGCGCGCAACGTTATCGCCACTGGACCTCTCCTCCGTTCCTTGGTTCGTCTGTCTGTCCTCCCCGTCTCTGCTGCTACTGCGCCGTCTGCTCACCGTCCGCTGCTGGTGGCTTGGTACGTGCCGCGATCACTGTATTCCCCACCTCTGCTCCGTGGTATGTCTGCTCCTCCTGTGCACAACCGTCCCTTCTGGCTGTCACTTCCACACTGCCCTGTATGCCTGTCTCTCTGCTGTCCAAGTGGCTCGCGCTCACTTTTGAATAAGGTGGGCCACACCCTACTCCGCCCTCATTCGCTCTGCCACCAGCGTGACCTGGGGACATTGGCCGTCCGCTGTCACAAGGCCAATGTCACACAGCCTATAGGGGAGTCCAATGTCAAGTGGCTCGGGGACCGGGGGGAAATACATTGTCAACCATAAAACATGCAGTGCAGAAATATAGTTAAGAGAATGATGTTTTTAAGTGCGTAATACAGGTTTTTCATCATCAATAAAAAATGTTACAATTTGGTTTCACCCCCCTGCTTTGACCCTGTCACATCCCCCCCCACTTTTCCGTTGCCAGTCCCTGCAACTGTCCCTAATCATGTCCATACCTCTGGGGTGGCTGGCCTATATTTGCTCTTCCCGAGCGCCGTGGCTCATCTGGTGCTCTCGGGACGGAGAGAAACCCATAATACTGCGGCGTTGTTGCTTCTACCTGCTCGGGCTGCACTACAGCTGGGGGGTCCTCGTGGGGCGACCTGGGGGCTACACACACTTTCAACGCATTTCTATGTATGGTCTTTTCTCGCCCCCCCTTCTCGGGTCTGACTCGGTACACCAACCCCGTAGCTCCCACCTGTTCCATCACTGCGTAAGGCTCGGGGTCCCACCACGTACTCAATTTCCCCTGGCCATCTCTCTTCCTATTTCGAATCCACACTCTCTCTCCTGGTAATAGGGGTGTAATACCGGCCCTACGGTCATAAACCTGCTTTCTCCTCTTGGCCGTTTCTCCCATCCTCTCCCCTGCGGTCCTATAAGCTGTCGCCATTCTCTGTTGGTGGTCCTGTACCCAGCCACCCACTCCCATGCGCTCTTGCGCTGACTGCACTCCTAACTGGACATCTATAGGGCGCCTCAAATGTCGGCCAAACATTAAGTAGGCGGGGGCATAACCCGTAGCACTATGGATCGTGTTGTTATAAGCATGAACTAACTCGGGTAAGTGCTCATTCCATCTTCCTTGTTTATCAGTGTCTAGTGATCGCAACATGTTCAGTAATGTCTGATTAAATCGTTCCACTCCACCGTTCCCAGCCGGGTGGTACGGAGTGGTGCGACTTTTTGCAATACCATAAGTCTGACATAAATGGTGCATTAACTCGGACTCGAAGTTGGGGCCTCGATCTGAGTGGAACCGGGCCGGACAGCCGAACGGCTGGATAATATGCGTCCATAACGCACGGACAGTGGTGTGCGCAGTCTGGTCTCGGGTGGCAATAGCCCAACTATAACGGGTGAATAAGTCAGTAGCTACCAGAATGTTTTGCCACGCATCAGCAGGCCTACCTAATGTGAGGAAATCAATGGCTATTACTTCTAGTGGATATGAGACTTCAAAGGGTTGTAAGGGGGCCCGAGGCTCTGACCTGTTCCTCTGCAGGCTGCAGGCGACACAACCCTGTTGTAACTGACGCACCGCTCCCTCCATGCCTGGCCAATAGAACCGACGTCGCAGCTGGGCCAAGGTCCTCTCCAACCCAGCATGCGCCGCGGCCGTGTGGATTCCTCTCCATACCTCCTCTCTGCGTGAACCTGGACAAATGATCTGTGAGTATTGTTCTTTGGTATAAGGATCGGTCACCTTCCTATATAACACATGATTTCGTATAATCAGTTTGTTCCACTGGCGTAACAGTTGCCGCGCTCCCCGAGTCCAATTCTTCCTCTCCACCATATTAGGGGCTCTCCCCCGTTCCACGCACCTCTTCACCACCTGCACATCTGGATCCCGATCCTGCGTCTCTCTCCACTCATCCTCCCGGGCTGCTGGCGTCGATTGTACAGCCGCCACATCTACAGGCTGCACTGGGAACCGCGATAGGGCATCAGCGTTGGCGTTGTTTTTGCCCGGTCGATACTTGATGTCGAAAGTAAACGACGCAAGTTGAGCAGCCCACCGTTGTTCCACAGCTCCCAATCTAGCCGTTTGGAGATGCGCAACAGGGTTATTGTCCGTGAATATTGTGAATCGAGCGCCAGTGAGATAATCTTTAAACTTCTCGGTCACGGCCCATTTAAGGGCCAAAAGCTCCAATTTGAACGAGCTATAATTTGCGTCATTCTGCTCGGTCGGGTGGAGACTGCGGCTTGCATAAGCTATTACACGTTCGTGACCGTCTTGGACCTGGGCTAGAACCGCTCCCAACCCACGGCCACTCGCATCAGTGTAAACCACAAAAGGCTGTGTATAATCCGCATACGCTAACACCGGGGCTTGTGTGAGGGCACTCTTTAACGCATCAAACGCCCGCTGGCACTCCGAAGTCCACTCGACTTTACACTGGTGGGATTTTACGTCATTTGGGATTCCTATCAATAAGTTGTTTAAGGGTCGTGCTATAGCAGCAAAAGAGGACACGAAACGCCTATAGTAACCCGCTAGACCTAGAAACGCGCGGACCTCGCGGACCGTTGAGGGTGGTGTCCAGTCCCGCACTGCCACCACTTTCTCCGGATCGGGCCGCACTCCCTCTTTGTCCACGACATGGCCCAGAAATTGCACTTCCCTCCGCAGAAGTTTGCATTTGTCTAACCGCAGCTTCAGTCCATGTCTCCACAGGCGTTGGAAGACGAGCTCGAGGTGCTGTAGATGAGAGGAGAAGTCAGGTGAATATACTATAATGTCATCAAGATATACCAGCAAGGATTCTGTCACCTGACCACTCAGACACTGCTGCATCAGCCTCTGGAACGTCGCGGGCGCATTACAAAGCCCGAACGGCATGCGTTGAAACTCGAACAGGCCCAGCGGGGTCGTAAAGGCGGTCTTCTCCCGGTCCCGGGGATCCATTCCTACTTGCCAATACCCGCTGGCCAGGTCTAACGTGGAGAACCATTGCGCCTTCGTCAGGCTGGTGAGCGTCTCTTCTATCCTGGGTAGGGGGAAGGCGTCCTTGTGCGTCACGGCGTTAAGTTTCCTGTAGTCGACGCAGAACCTCCAGCTGCCATCTTTCTTCTTGACCAGTACGATAGGTGCCGCCCACGGACTGCAACTCTCCTTGATGACTCCCTTCTCCAGCATCTCATTCAGGAGGGTCTTCATCTCCCGGTACATGGAGGGCGGCAACGGCCGGTGTCGCTCTCGTATGGGTGCCGCGTCTCCGGTCGGTATCTGGTGTTGCACGGCGTCCGTCCGTCCGAAATCCTCGTCATGGATGGCGAACACCTTCTTCCACCGACACAACATCTCGTGTAACTCTCTCTTCTGCGCCTCCGGCAGGTCATCACGCTCCGTCAACACTTCCATCTCTTCGGGCAGGGTCTTCAGTGGTCCATCATCTTCCACACTGATTACGGCCACTTCCACCTCTCCGTCGGTCCCCAGAGACAGGCTCAGGTCCCTGCCGCCTCGGACATCCGCTTCTTCCACCGGGTACAGCCTCCCCAGCTTCTGGTGGCGGTCCAGGACCAGACTATATGCGTGTGGGTTGCACACTCGTATGGGAACACGTCCGTGGCGCACCGTGACGAGGGCACGGGCCACTCCCAAATCTTTTCCATCCGGCAAGGCTTCCATCAAGGCCTCGTAGTCCGCTCCATTTGGTCCTCTCCAAGCGCGGCCCCAGATCATCACTTCACTCTGCGCGGGGATTCGAATCTTCCGCCGGCCGACCGGCCACACATAACCGATGGACCCATCTTCGTTCGTCACTGCCTCCACCCTCCTACAGGTGGCGAATGCGTCCTTCCACAGCGTCCTTCCCTGCTGACATGGAAACACAGGCCTCCCAGGCCATTTAAAGAGGGCATGCCATACAGCGTTCACGACATTCATCCCAATAATCAGCGGTTGAGTACAATGTTCATCTTTCACGATTACAACTCCTCTCCCTGGGATCTTCATTCCCTCCAGCTCTAGGTCCAATATGGCATAGCCAGTGTACGGTAAGTCAAGACCATTAGCGGCGCGTAATTTAAAAACAAGGGGCCCATTTCCCAACGTTAGGTGTGAGAATTTTTCCTCAAATAAGCTTTGCTGCATTAATGTGACTTGTGACCCAGTATCCAGTAACCCCCTTAAGTGGACTCCTCCCATAGTGATCCCAATAGTCGGACAGTCCCCAATAAACACTTCATTAGCCCTTGATCTGGCGAGTGCGCGCTGCACCCCTGTCTCCCGGACCTCGGCGACAGGGCGTACTAGTTTAAATGATTGGGGTCAGATTTACAAAAGCGAGCAATGTGCCCAGACTGCCTACAGCTCCTACAGATCGGCCTACCTCCCTCATCCCACTCGTTGCGTTGGTACGGCTCCCGGCGTCGTTCAGATGGAGGCGAACCGCGAGGTCGTGTATCGGTGGTGTTGGGTCGAAGGAGCGGTCTGATCTCTTTCATGAGCTCCTGCGTAAACCCCTGCATTTGCGATTTGACGTCTTCCATAATCTCCTGTTTCAGTTTCTCTCTCCATTCAGATTCCTGTGAGGGTGTTGGGATAGAGACAGGTTTAACAGCATGGCACAAGATTTCAGCAGTCCCTTCTCTTCTATGTTCAGTGTCTAGTAGGAAGGCCTCATTTTTTAGGGCGGCGAAGTCTTCTGTGGGGTTTCGACGGGCATATATTCTTAAGGCTTGACCCAGAGGGCCTTCAGACAGTCCTACAAGTAACTGCTCTCGCAGAATGGCATCGGAGGGAGCGGTGTCTGGGTCGAGCCGCCGCAGCCCGCAGAACAACTCTCTAAGCCTCAAAATATAAGCCTGCACACTTTCGCCTGCGCGTTGCGCACAGCCATAGAACAAGGCACGAGCTTGGGAAGCAGAAACAGATGTTTTATACAACGTGTCTAAACATTTAAAGACTTTGGCCACTGTATTGCGATCTTCCTTGTCAATTACACTAATTTGTCGCTTAGCTTCCTCAGTAAGGGTCTGTACTACAAAAGCAACTTTTTTCTCCTCTGTTAAATCCTGAGTGCCCAATAATCCTTTAATCTGTTCTCTCCATTCCCTGTATTTCTCCTCACCTTCTATGCCCGAAAACTTAGGTAGCCACGGTGCCCCTGGATACACTGGCATCATCATCATTACTTTCTTGATTCAACCAAACAAAACAAAACAAAAAGCAGCAAAACAGCAAAATTTCAATACAGTTTCTCTTAGGGATTTTGTGTTGTTCTCTACCCAGTCCTGCCGCGCTACGCCAAATATGTGACGGTGGCCAGGTTGTCACATGTAACTTGCCACTTCTTTTTAGAATGCTGACACTCTTTACTTTGTCTCAATAATAAATAAATAACAATACACATTAAACTCACAACAATAAAATATCAGTTGCACGGTAAAGTGCGGGGTGCGTAATTACTGTGAGAATAATACTGTTTGTTAGGTACTGCAAGACTACGCCACCTTTTTATTTAAGAGGTAGGGTCCTCTGTAACACTCTTTCTTAGGCTATTCACAGGTTCGAGTTTACCCAGGTAAGTACAATACTTTTAAATGAGAACAACACTTCAACACATATCCCTTGGAGAAAGCTGGACGGAAACAGGTTTGTATAAAAAGGTAATCTATTTTATTAAGCTAATACAGTGGCGTCTATAAGCCATAAAATATTGAAAAGCATAAACAAAATATAACACTAATTCTAAAACCTCAACCTCCTAATGCGCCCACTAACTAACTAAAATACAGGAATACAGACAATCACCAAACACTAAAAACAGACAGGGCTTGTGCAAACTATAGCAAATAAATAATGAATTTAGCGTTAAAGTGCCAACTATTACTGAAGCAGTAAAGTGCCAAGTGCCAATTCAATTGCTATATGTCATATACTCATCACGGTTCAATGCAAAAGGTGGGAATGTCCTTATATGGGGTTTAACTGGAGCGGGGGTTTAGGCCAGGAATCACTGTCTCTTCTTGTCTTCGTGCGTATTGCCTGCAATCATAGAAACTAGAACCAGTTCATCTGTTCAGGTATATTTCACATATGAGGTTTAGGACCGTGGGTTTATAAAAGGTAACGTTGCATAGAAGGACACTTACTCGCCCGCCAGACTGTACGTCTGGCTTTGAGGGTGTGAAGCGCGCAACGTTATCGCCACTGGACCTCTCCTCCGTTCCTTGGTTCGTCTGTCTGTCCTCCCCGTCTCTGCTGCTACTGCGCCGTCTGCTCACCGTCCGCTGCTGGTGGCTTGGTACGTGCCGCGATCACTGTATTCCCCACCTCTGCTCCGTGGTATGTCTGCTCCTCCTGTGCACAACCGTCCCTTCTGGCTGTCACTTCCACACTGCCCTGTATGCCTGTCTCTCTGCTGTCCAAGTGGCTCGCGCTCACTTTTGAATAAGGTGGGCCACACCCTACTCCGCCCTCATTCGCTCTGCCACCAGCGTGACCTGGGGACATTGGCCGTCCGCTGTCACAAGGCCAATGTCACACAGCCTATAGGGGAGTCCAATGTCAAGTGGCTCGGGGACCGGGGGGAAATACATTGTCAACCATAAAACATGCAGTGCAGAAATATAGTTAAGAGAATGATGTTTTTAAGTGCGTAATACAGGTTTTTCATCATCAATAAAAAATGTTACAATTTGGTTTCACCCCCCTGCTTTGACCCTGTCACACACACACACACACACACACACACACACACACACACACACACACACACACACACACAATTTAGTTTTGAGCGGCACACAGCCTGGCAAGCAGTACAGACAGTGGCTATATTATAAATTATATTGTATATTCACACTATAGTTTATTGTAATTATTGTCATAATCCCGTTATCAAGACAATTTAAATAACTAAACAATGTGTAGAGTTGGGTCATGACTTGATTGACTTCAAAAACATCAGAGCCTACGCACTTGTTATCAATACAGTAGCCTAATAGTAGGCTAAAAAGCCTACATAAACAGTATTTATGTGTGTCAACACTCACCTAAAATGTCCGCCGCTTCTTCTTCATCCTTTTATCTTCTCTGAAGCCGGTTTATAATTATTTTTGATGAATCTAAAGCAACGCAATTTATTTAACTTTAGCTGCAGGCTCGAGACAACATTCATTCTCCCCGCGCAGTCGCGAGGCGAGCATGCTGTGACATTGTTGCCAGATTTTGTGAGAGAAATAAGCAGCCAGGTCTGTGAGAACAATTAAGCCCAAAAGAAGCGACATTTGCAGCTATAAGCTCATATCTACAAGCTCACAGTGCGTCGCATTTGCAATGCATTTTGTGAGCTTGTAGATCTGCTATTTCTACTATCAAAAAGAAGTGAAATCTTTCACTAAAATTTACAAGCAACTTTACAGAAAAACAAGCCCAAAGTCGCTTATAATAAGCAGATATGGCAACACTGCTCAGGGCCCATAATGCACTTCTCTGTAAAAAAAATAATAATCGATGTACAAGCTCACAACGCATCGAATTGCGACAAGATGTAGATCTGTAGATCTGTTCATTTTGGTAACCATAGCAATAAAAAGTGTTATTTAGAATCAAACTAGCATATTATTTGCCAATTGCGATAAAATAAATATATTATCTATGTCACATCACAAGAAAAGGACAAGAAATGTAAAATAAAATAAAATAAAATAAAATAAAATAAAATAAAATAAAATAAAATAAAATAAAATAAAATAAAATAAAATAAAATAAAATAAAATAAAATAAAATAAAATAAAATAAAATAAAATATACTGTATAGGCTTACTGTATACTGTATATACTGGGGAGGGGGGGGGGGTATTGTAACAGAAGAAAAACTTCACAGTCTAATGGCAGGTATGATGTATGATTCTTAGATTTTGTATTTATTTGTTTTTTTTTATTGATGAAGATTTTCGATTTTTGGGTGGGAAATGTTTTGAAATAATATAGTAATATATTTTTGTAAGAAACAGAAAAAGGGATCTTTCCTTGTGATGTGTCCATGACCCACAAATGGGCCCCGACCCACTGTTTGGGAAACAGTGATCTAACCCTGTGGTTCTCAACCCTTTCAGGCCGCAACGTCCCAAAAGAATCATATTTGAGCTGGGGACCCCCCACCCTGATAAGCACTTGGAATGTAGGAGTTGATGCATTTACGTTTAGTTTGACTCTATTGTGAAAATAGCAGATCTTCAAGCTCACAACGCCTCGCAAGGAAGGTGTTGTGTGTTGTAGATCTGCTATTTTCAAAATGTTTTCTTATATTATTATTATTGTTAGACAATTTGGCCAATGTTTGACCATTTTTATATTATAGTTTGTTACTTTTGATGGAGTAATGGTGTTTTGTTTTTTTAGGTATTAAAAAGGTCTTAAAGGTCCTTAAATTGTCACTTCACTGTCATCTGGGGACCACCCCCAAATCATGTGGGGACCCCCCTGGGAGTCCCGATCCACATGTTGAGAACCACTGATCTAACCAAACCTGACCAGCTGCTAAGTTGGTCTTTGCTGGTCTGTCCAGTGTCCAGCCATTTGACCAGCTAAGTCTAGCTGGTAAGCTGGTCTTTGCTGGGCAGTCCACCCATTTGACCAGCAAAGACCAGCTACCAGCTTGGCTTTGCTGGTCAGTCCAGCCAGCCAGCTGGCCAGCTAACCAACTACACTGGCAAACCAGCCTGACCAGCCTGACCAGCTTGTCCAGCCTGGTATGCAATCTAAACCAGCTTAAGACCAGCCAAGACCAGCTAATACCAGCTAAAACCAGCAACCATCATAAGCTGGTTTGTGCTGTTTTTTTTCAGCAGGGTAGGCCTATATCTCCATATATGGGCATGGCACCTTTTGTGCCCATATATGGAGCAGACATCTATTGGCGCCTGATGCGAACATATTGAGGTTAGACACTCCATATTTGGGTGTAGCTGCATGGTTAAGGCTGAATTTGACATCAGAGATAAGGCTTTTTTCCCCCCTTATCATATAATATGATTAGACTGACAATAGACTCTCGGGTTACCTATCCTAAAACTAGATTACAATCTCCATGCAATGCATTTGATGTATTACCCTTGCTTTTTGTGAATAACTCTGAAATAAGAGCGTCTACTAAAATAATAATTTGTAATTGTTTTATACAGGTTATAATTTACAGCTGCAAAATCACCTACCAATAAGAACCTTTCAAATATGAAATATGTAATATGAAATGGTTTGGAAAATAATTCCCCCTTCCTTGAACCTTTTAAATCCTTGAGAACCATATGAGGAATCTGGAGAACCATTTGCTCTATAAAATGGTTATCTATTAGGTGATGGTTCTTCAAAGAACCATATAGCGTTTTAAAGAACCATTTAAGAATCTAAAGAACCATTTGCTATATAAAATGGTTCTTTAGCAGGTGATGGTTCTTCAAAGAACCATATAGGGTTTTAAAGAACCATTTTAAAGAACCAAAGAACCTTTTTTTTTCTGTGTGTACCTGGCTTATTTCTAACCTATAATGTTTTCAGATACATATTTTAGTGTGCAGATGAAGTTTAAAATGAGTAATACACTCATCTTCAATGAGATTCAAAACGGAGTATCTCTGTAATTAAAATCAGCTGTGTTTGAAGAACGTGCAGCTATGGGAATCAAACAGGTGCATGTAATCAAGATTCATTTAGTTTCATGAAGGCTGCGTTATGTCATCACGCAGCACGTTTTCGTTTACAGGAAGTAATTAAGATTGGCTTCTTAGGGACTTTAGATGTAAAAATACACAAAAATGCGTTTTTTTCATTTTTTTGGCATCTATTGTTAGGTATGCCCATATGATGACCACGGATATGCTCTAAAAGTGTGAAAAAACATATTTTTCATTTCACTAACCTTTAACCTTTAGCCACAAAACCTTTAACCACTTTTTAAACATTTTCATCAAACCTTTATTTAATTAGGTAAAACCTCCTTGAGATATACAATCCATTTTACAAGAGGGACCTGGCCAAGAGGGCATCACAATAAACCGAACATATATACAAGATGAATAGAGAAGTTAAAAGTAAAAACTAATTAAAAACAGGATTTGGCTGGCACAAATACTGAAACTAAAAGCAATGACAGTTTCCTACATTTTCAAGCTCCAAGTCCTTCAGGATTTCATGTCCTTCAGAAAGGTGTTTCATGCAGCATTTCTGAATGCTTTTTTGCCCAATTTCAGCCAGTCAGGAGAGTACCCATTTCTCAGCTTCAATTGTATAGTGTTCCATGTTTCAATTTTGTCTGCTCATTCCTTTGTGTCATCACTTCCAATTTCACTTCCAATCAAGAGTTCTGTCTGTCTGAAAATGCATTTTCTGTTTACTAAAGAGCTGGAGAGACCCCTGTTACGAACAAACGCTCAATAGCAATGATTTATTTAACCCTTATTTAGGTGCTGTAGGTGCTGCTGAACCATCTTAGGTCTGTGTGTCTGTCTGGGGCTGATCTTGCAAACCTCTGTATCGATCAGTCTTAAATGTCTTGTGCACACTGCCAGTAGGCCAAAGAAGTAACTCTCCGACCCCACCACCAGCCCCAACCCCACCCCACGTATTTAGTTTTTTTTTAATATACTTGATTTTCAGGCCGCTACATGACCTTCAAATATAGTTTTCTATTGTACTGATCAGAGTAATGGTCACTAGTTATGGCCATTTTAAGTGCTAGACACTGCTGTAACGCCACTCATATTATATGTGTGCAAATGAGTTATTTTGGTGTGAATATTCTCATGCCAGTTTGATCCAGATTGGAGCCACACGTTGTCAAGGCGCACCGCCTTGACAACGTGTGGCCTCTGGGGGTCCCTGGTAGAAGTAAGCTGGGTTGCACAACGTGGCCCCCAGCAGTAGTAAGCTGGGTTGTACAATATGGCCCCCAGCAGCAGTAAGCTGGGTTGAACAACGTGGCCCCTGGTGAAATCAAAATTCACTGAATGGGTTTGGATGGCGGAGAAAACCAGCACTAACATAACGAACCTACACCAACTGCTTTGAAAACCAATCCTGATAGCGTACCAATATTCGGACCGCCCTCAAGTCTTTGTATTGGTTCTGTAATGTTGTTATCTCCTAATTGTTTCACCCAGTTTTAGCCCATTGATTGAATTTGGATGTCGCCATATCAGTAGGTGGAAGATCTCTGTGTTACGGTGCGAGGCAGGAGATGGTGGACCCAAACGCAGAATAGTGAGGCTGAGGCAGAGCGCAAAGTGCATAACAATGTAATTACCTATGAACACAGGGCGTTTGTAATACACTAGGAGTCAACCAGAACACTAGTAACAAAATCTCAGACTACAACAGACAGACAGCTATTCGATTGTTAAGACGTGACGTTGCGCCCCGCTAGAATAACTTCCGGGTCCAAGTGTTTTAATGTTAATAATAATAATGTTAAATCATAATAATAAATAAATACTTTGTACTTCTATGATATTAGCATTAAGACCCTTATTAACCCTCAATGGTTCATTTCTGAAAAAGGAGGTTATTGTAAAAAGATTTACGGGTTCCAACATGTTGTTTACAATGAAGAGTGGACGGCGCTGGTGCCTTTTGGACCCGGACGTGACATCGGACTACAAAATTACGTCAGACTTAAGAACCGAATAGGAACTGAGGGTTTACATGCACACAGGAATAACAAGACACAGGTGAACACAACTGACAATCAACACAGGGATAGGCCAGGGGACTAACAGGAGAACTAATAATCACAGGGAGGGAGCCAAAACAGGTACAGTAACTAAGGAAAACAGGAAACACTAGGACATCACTACAAAATAAAGGTAGCCAGATAATCACGACTCTAATCAATGGAGAGCCTCAGGACACAGTCACACATACGCCTCTGAAGGGGAGTATCCAAACCATGCAGAGGCTTCAAACATGTCAATTAGGCTACACATGTTGTTTTGTGGATTGTGCTGATTTGATGGTGTGCAGTTCGTTTAACTTACGTTGGAGTGGTTGGCTCACTGAAAGAAAACTACAAGTGAAAAGCCTTGCCAAGAGGGGTCAACCACACACTTATTTCCTATTGGTTGACACCCGGTCAAAGTTCCCCAATGTTGAACTCCATACATTTCATTTTACAACCAGAATCTTCACCCCTTTGCTCCCATAGAGTGGAGGTGTGACCGTGCCCTTATACTTTGTTGCATGTGGGAGTCACAACCTGAAAATACCAGATCTACAAGATCACAACGCATCGCGATATTAATGATTCAACATGATTGATGTTTCGTTCGACATGAATTCAACCGAAAAACACCTCTGGTGCTTGAGCATTCAAACCAGCTCCCGTTTCTCATTTTATTTGAGGGTGCCGATTGAAACTGTAATGTAGAAACAGCCCTGCCGTTAGCACAGCTGCAGGATTGGTCCTCCTACTGCGGCCATGTGCTCAGGGGAAACTGAACTTGTAACATCTAGGTCATTATTGAATACATTGCACATTTCAAACACACAAATACTGAAGAGTGGATGAGAATGAACTACAATGTCAAGTTCATGGAAAAATAACTGTATTTTTTAAACGTTTGAGACTAGTGCAAAAAGTGAAGCAACCACAACAAAAAGCCATTATAAGAAAATCCCTGTATTTTTCTCAACTGACCAGCCGCCACTGGCTCACTACATATAAGTAAGCAAGAGGCGTGAACCGCTGTGTGACAGTGTGGTGTCAGAGACTAGGTAACTCTCACAGCGCCGTTTATGAAACTGTGTTGTTTAAACATCTAATCCAGCAAATCAACCAATGCCTTTCACTTTAATAAGAACATTTGCCTCGGAAACACACCCTGTGCTTAGCTGGTAAATACAATGTTGATGTTATCAGCATTTTAAATCCCCAAGCAGAACAAGAGTGAATCACAGCACAAAGGAACAGTTGTATTTTTCTTAGCACCGTAGCACCTTAAGCTCTGGGACCAACCAACTGTTCTTTTTCTTAATACTGAATTGATGCTATTCTTTTCTTATTCCTTTGCTGTTGCATATGTTTATTATTATGTTGTATATGTTTTTCATTATTATTGCTGCTACAAGCCATAGACACAAGACCAAAAACTTTACTAGGAGAAAAGTTACATCTTACTTCA
>NC_139942.1:21755039-21995039 GCF_963454915.1 Gymnoscopelus microlampas
GGGGTCGATCGGATAATGCGTTGATGATTTTTGGTATTATTTGTAAAATAGCATACAATCGGTTCATAGGCCAAAATGTAAAGCAAGCTGGTGGAGTGCCACCCTTTCCGATTTGAACAGTATCACATATTTGGGAATCTAAAAACAGATGTAGCGTTAATAGGACTGGACATTGTACCGTTCATCAAGTCAGAGAGACAAAGGAATTCTATGCCTCAAAATCATGGTGAACCTTGTAGGAATAGCTATTAGAGACGAGATATTTATTACAACCTCAATGTTGAGTATGCCTTCTTGTGTCTCTATACAGTACATGCTTTGATTAGAGTCATGATGATTCAGATTCAAATTGAATCAGGGACATTTGACTGATCTGAGTTTCTCAAGATTTCAAAGAGATTATCCATGTCCAGACTCTTTATCAACAGGATGTAAAGGTCCATTTCCAATAGCTTTGTATGGGAGCAACAGAGCAGTCTCCCCTACAGAGACAGAAGATAAAGGAATTGAAAGAATTCCATTATCTGTATGCTTTGAAAGCATATAAACAAACACACAACCACACACACACACACACACACACACACACACACACACACACACACACACACACACACACACACTTATCAGAATACAACTGCTGAATGTCCAGAGGTAAAGATTGTAAAAGCTGTTTGCACAGAACACATGTACGTTCTGCAAAATAGTTGTGTTTACTATTTTGTCAAGATATAGGAAAATGCTATACCCTTGCTTACAGAAAAACATTTTTAATGAGCAGTGAAACAGCAGTTTGCAAGCGAAGGCTTAATATTCCAAAAGGGGACCATTTAGCATGATGAAAGAGACTATAATCCTGAAGGCAACACACTTCCAAGAAAGAACAATAAAGCCCGAACAGGAAGAAAGCCTTTCAGTGGAGTGAATGGTAAACAACAATTTAGCCTCCATGCAAAACATGATTACTGTTAGCAGGAGAGAAGACACACAGCACACCAACAATGGGTTTGTGAACAATGCAAAATGGCAGAGAATGCCGCAGCTCCCTGCTTCCAGCTAATCCCCTGCTCTACCATAACGGCTGGCTTCCCGTGCGTTCTATACACACCTGTTTTCCCTTTAATTGCCATGAAGTGAGGTCTCTCTCTCTCTCTCTCTCTCTCTCTCTCTCTCTCTCTCTCTCTCTCTAGTCTCTGTCTCTGCATTTTGGTGCCAATTTCATGTCTGGGCATTCTCCCATGTATAATTCATGAGTGACATGCTTGTTTTACACACCACGTACCAGCAGCCATGTTGCAGCACCCAGAGGGGGGGCCGCAGCTCTGCCAGCCTGTAATCTGCTTACACACGAAGCACAAACAGCACAGAGCTCTCCCCACCAATTACACTCTTGCTCCCAGACGGGGCCCTTTCCTCTGACACCGCGGCCACGTGTGCTCATCATGTCCTTCAAACAAGCCACGGAGAGACAGAGTGTATGAAAACACCGTACCATGTTCCACGTCTGACGGGAAGGTAATTGGTTGAGTGCTTCACGTGGGGGGTGCTGCAGATAAAAGCGCTCTCCATAGTGGCGGCAATTGCACTACTCAAGGCAAGGTTAGCAGGGCTCATGGTAAAGTCAGCGCTAGCTGTCTGGGTCGAAACGTCTGGTTAATAACTGCAGGACCAAGTCGGGGAAACAAAGGCAACACGGCGATCGGCAATACGCCAAAGGGTGGTTGTGGTGATGGTACATGAGGAAAAACCAGGCACCTAGTGTGCATTATAGTTGAGCTGTTTGGTATTTGCAGCACTCTCTCTGATGGATCAATGCGCAGAAAGAGTGACATACTGAGACAAGAGACAAACAAACACACAGTCTCGTTACAATAGTTTGGCTCAACTAATCATTATTAGCATAACACATCGACACCCATCCACACAAAAACACACCATGGTAAATACAGTTTAGCTTGGTGTACCAGGTAACACGGGATGCACAAGTGTACGATCTATACCAGTGCTTCTCAAAGTGGGGTCCAGCTAAATGCGTTAATTATTATATAGCATCAAAATCAGTTTAACCCTATTTTACTTTGGCTGTTAGAAATACAAACTCGTAACACGTCACAATGCTATGCGTTGTAAGCATGTAGATCGGCTATTTTCAACAAAATCTTGAAAAATCTTGAACATGTGTTCTAAAGAATTGTAATTATCTCTTGACAATTTGAACAACATAGGCCTACATGTCCACATTAAATGTTTGAGAACCGCTGAACTATACCGTGCCTTTTGTGGGTGCTCACTTTATTTTACGGGGGTGTTTATGCGTGCCTCAAAGAGAGAACTGTCCTGTGGCTCTTGTTGCAAAGACACATTAAAAGCTGCAAGTATATACTGTAGGCCTCCTCGCTTTATGTCAGCACTTCTGATGTATAATTATCAGTTAATGACCACATCAAACCTCCACACTGGCATCAAAACCAAACATCAGAGTACAATATGGCCACTATATACTCTGCAGAGACTCTTGCAGAGACTCTGCAGAGTGTCTAGTTTATCAGCACAAATAAGACACAGATATTGTAGGTCAAATAGCAAAACAGCCAATAAACACAAATGTATGAGTATTCAATCAAAATCAGAGCACACCAGGCTACCTACAAGGGATCTAATCCTCACATACAGGATGAGAACAATCATTTCTCGGTGCAATTGAGACATCAGATGTGAGGGTCACGTACAGTATCAACAAACCAGCCCACAGTACAACAACACAGTGTGGTGCTCATACAGTTAAAGAGAGTGAAGTGAGTGCTCAATTTGTAAAAAGAAGAAAAAAGAAAAGCAGAGGCATGGACCCCCCCAGCAAATAGAACCCTGAGTGAAGTTTATGCTTATGCTTCGATGATGGTAAGAATAATAAAGGTATCTATATTAAAGTGAATTAGTGATGAATCGCCCTCATGCATGAATCATGCGTCAATGATAGCCAAGGTTTATGCATGATCCCTGATGAAGAGAAAGAAGAAATTTGCATGTTGTCAATATTTTAGAGACCCCCCCAAAATTCCACGAATCTTGTATTCAGGGGAGCTCATGTCTTATTAAGAAGAGCCACGCTCCCTCCCCCTGGCTCCCCTGTAGTTGGTGTACCTGGCTGTTAGGCTAGCTAGACCAATTAGCAGCTGGAAACAGAGAACAGGCAGGGTAGTGTGCAAACAACAGGTGTGTTCATTCATCAACACCAAGAATGACCCAAATAAAAAGGACAAACATGCAGTACAGAATCTGCAGTACTCATGGCATGGTTGTGGTCAGCTCTCCACACACGATGCTGTCGTCAACTGGCAGCATTTTATACACAGCTGAGCTATTGAGCCTAGACTCCACCATGTCAAGGGATGTATTCTAGATAGAACATACAAAATACCTTTAACCCACATAAAAGTACATGCAAATCTCCATGAATAACCAACAGGTAAGTGATTACTTCCTCACAATCATTCCCTTTTCACACTACTACAACTTTATACCACAATATCCTTAGAAATTCCAAAGCGATTCCAAAAGCACACCCCAAACCCCCTCTGTCATCCGGATAATGGTCCAGCCCACTTGGAAGACACAACAACAACAACAACAGGTACATGTTAAGCATTCAAAATGTATTCAATAAACAATAAAATCATGACTGTGCCTTCCTTACTGGGCAAAATATATCATTTTTTATACAAAAATGATGCTGTGCAAATATCAATAATCCAATCAATCAATCAATTAGGGTACATTTTACAAAAAATAGATGGATTGAATAATATGCAGATTGCAACATTTTTATTTTACTCTAAAATAACATAGGTAGCAGATCTGCACACGCACGCACGCACACACACATACACACACGCATGCACGCACGCACGCACACACGCGCGCGCACGCACGCTATGACTTATGTACATACTTTGCTTTTTTTCCTTAGAATTGTTGCAGTTCTTTATCAATTGTTATCGCTGCTGTAATGTTGAGGAACCAAAATCTAATAATTTTACTCTTGTGTATACTCATAAGATAACAATTTAAAAAAGCCTCGAGTCTTGAGAACCACGTATACCCCAGATGTTGCAGGTAAATGGGAGAGAATGTAGTGCTGCGTAGTGGGTAATGAGTGCTGATTGTTTGTGACAGGACTATAGTAGTATAGTAAGGGTGATTTCCCAGATGAGGATGGTGGGTTGGAACACATCACAGGGCTGTCAGTGAGATACGTGCTGCCTGGTCCACTCAGTCCCTCTAAAATAGACAGAACCACTTAACTGTAATATGCTGAGTTAATGTAACTCTGAGAGTGTACATTACGGGTCCATTCGGTAACATCCTTGTGTTCACTCTGAGTTACAAATGGATAAATTCACACAGGATTTTAATGTGTACAAACATTACAACAACAACACAGCAGGACTGCCATGATGTGATCATTTCAACTATTTCTGGTGATGCTACAAGCCTCTTTGCACATTCACGTGAATGTGCACTTGGGTACTGTATATTAAGAGGTGTGTAAAAAGGACGACTCTTATCAAAGGGCAAACCCAATTACTGCCGCACAAGCAGCGTTTAAGCTGGAAACTTCGCAAGGCATTCGAGACTTACAGAAAAACATAATTTGTCACTGTTATTAGCACTTCCACGACAAACTTGTCACTATCTCCATTGAAAGGTTTTACAGGACGACACAGTATTGAGCTTGGATGTTACTACTTCCACCATTACATCATTCACATACAAGCACTTGGAGTCAAACTTTTATTTTGCTCTTGTTGCATTATTTCTTTTGTAGGAGCCTAATAATTCTTTTGATTAGTGGCCATATAACATTCATGGATTTGTTTTTGCGTTGGATTATGTTACAGCCCATATTGATATCACTTTTTCATTAGGAGTTTCCTCACTTGATGACATGCCGTCAATAATTCATTGATCCTCGTGTGTTTTATTCATAAGTCTAGGAGTGTGGGGGATCATTAAGGAGAATTTTTGCGAGCTTTGACTACAACTCAATGGAAGGAAATGATTCCTTGTGAATATGTGATGAGGGCAGCAGACTGCTGTTGTTCAGCTATTCATGCTCATATTGATGACCAGGAGGAATCCACAGGCTCTAATAGAGTTAGAGGCTAATCCAGTCAGCAGAAGTTAACGCCGAAAAGTGCACGAAATCTGTATTTATACGTTTAAATCATCGGGACAATGCAAGCATAATCCATGTCGAAGACGTCATATTGCTTCTGCGGGCCGAGGCTGATAAAGGACGGAAAGAAGCTGAGTTATGTGCTACGTTAGCCTAAGTGTGGACAGGTTTTGGACGCGTTTCTGCTCGCTCGATACAATTTCCACTCTTCACACTTTGAAATGTTTGTGCAGATATCCATCATCAAGATTACTCACGCAGCTCACCTCAACACTTACGCTTCCATTGATCATATGTGTTATTTAAAAAAAAAAAAAAAAACTTATAATCTCTTGGTGTGAGTGAGTAATGTGGCGCCGGCCCGCGGCCTTGGGAGAATAATTCCACCCACTACTCCATTTGTCATTACCATTCGAAATACACACACAAGTCTTCACTGCCACATTAAATACAGGACAAGTATGTTTGCATCACCAACCGACTTGAAAAACTCATCGTGTCCATTTTGGGTAAAATTAATAAATAAGCTGTTTTCACCACCCACTCTCTTCCTCTCTCCCCTATCTCTCGTTCAACCTCTCTCTCCCCCCCATCTCTTTCTCTACCACCTTCCCCTGTTTTTCTATGCCTGTCCATCTCTCTCCCTCTCTCTCTCTCTTGCCCGCTCTCTGTCTCACTGTCCTCTCCTGCACCCCCCCCCCCCCCCCCCCTCTCTCTCCTGGGGTGACATCTGCCTCAGACTGATACGCTGGAGTGAGAAGCATCCCTCTCAGGCAGCCTTTCTGTGCATACTGTGAAGCTGCTCCCACACGCCTCCCTGCTTGGACTGCCGGGGCGCCGGTCGATGACATGAAATGGTTTGGTAACGAAGAATGCGCACGTGTGTGTGTCTGTGTGTGTGTGTGTGTGTGTGTGTGTGTGTGTGTGTGTGTGTGTGTGTGTGTGTGTGTGTGTGTGTGTGTGTGTGTGTGTGTGTGTGTGTGTACAACTTGCACCCCAGTGACATGTTAAGTCAACATTATGAAACATGAGACACGTTACCAATCGTGCCATTTTGCAATTTCACGCCATTTCACTTTATGAATATGCAGTGACTATATGCACGTCCCCGTGCAGTCACATTACATTTGCACGTGGCCCTTCAAATGCTGGATGTGGGCATGAGCGACCGTGGACCATGTTCCAACTAATAACCATAGCAGATCTTGTTCAGCATCTGGTGATTACATCTGAAATGATGAAACCCCGAAAAGGGCAAATCGCATTCTGCAATGATGGATCCCACAGACAATAACTATTCACTCCCAAATGTTTCGGGATACAGCTGCTATTGCCAATTTGTAAGATCTATCAATACATTTCAATCTGTCTGTAGTGTGTACTGTATCTGTCTCTCGCTTTTTGCACAAAAATACGAGATGCCTGAGGCCACTCTGTTTTCACACACAGTACTGTTTTGTTACCAGTGGTGTAAAGTACATGTACTCAAGTACTGTACTTGAGTACAATTTTGAGATATTTTTACTTTACTGGAGTATTTCCAATTTTCAGTGCTTTTACTTCTACTCCACTACAGCTCAGAGGCAAATATTGTATATATATTATTTTCAAAGGAATTATATACATTTGAAAACGTTTGCATTGGGACTGTCTGCATAATGAGTACCTTTACTTTTGGTACTTTAAGTACATTTACCAATGGTAATTTTTCTTCTGAACCAATACTTTTTTTTACTTTCACTCAAGAAAATATTTAATTCCGGACTTTTACTTGTAACAGAGTATTTCTACATTGCAGTATTGATACTTTTACTTCAGTAAAATATCTGAGTACTTTTTCCACCACTGTTTGTTACTGACGTCATTGTGTTGACATCACAGACAAGTACTCTGAGTCTGACAACAGGTACGGCACTAGTTGTAGATAATTCAAAGTACATTATGAAAGAACAGATTGATGAGACGATGCAGTGCGTATCAGCATGGCCAGTGTGTGGAGAATTTATAGAGAGACGCAATATTACATTTTCTACCAGTGCATACAGTAATGTATGATTCAGTTATCAAGCTATCAAGATGGAAAGAATGGAAACATGCAGTCAAATAAATTAGCACGTCTACCCGCAATCTGTCACACATTATGTGACGCGTGATGCAGCGCCGAAACGTCCATGTGTATCTGCACTCCAAACTGAGATCTGTGTGTGTGCATGTGTGCGTGCATGTGTGCGTGCGTGTGTGTGTTGAGGGGGGTTGTATAGACCTGTAGAGCCTTTCTCTGGACTAGAGTCTTCCACTTGGTGTGTGTGTGACCTCGGTGACCTTGGCCCCGTGCCTGTTTACACCATCTCAGCCTCCGTGCTGCAGCAGCTTGGCTCTGCTCTCTCCCTCCCATTGATTTCCGTCATTTTGTACCTGAACACATTCATTAATCTGATTATAGCAGTGTCTGGGTCCAGTTCATTAGGCCGGCCCAGCTGTAATGCAGGCAGATGCCTGCTGGGCCATAAGGATCCATCACACGGCCACTGAGGCCTGAAGAACGCCAGACCACATGGGACAGGTAGACAGACAGACAGACAGACAGACCCTGATAAAAAGCCTCAGAGACAGATAGGTACAGAATAAACAAATAGACAGGAAAACCGACAGAGAGACAGACAGAGAGACAGACAGACAGACAGACAGACAGACAGACAGACAGACAGACAGACTAGCACACTAGAAATCACATGCATAACCACCACCACATGTATTGCAGTACCATACACTATACCTAAATTGCTTATTGTGCTTTCAAAATGTTCACTCAAGTTGCCCCGCTGAGCTTTTAAAAGTTCTGGTAAATGGTCTGCACTTGGTCTGCTTTATCCAAAGTGCTTTATGTTGTAGGATTTGTATTCACACATCAACAGCAGAGGCAGCCTTGCAAGGCACCGACCTGCTCATCGGGAGCAGTTATGGGTTCAGTGCCTTGCTCAAGAACAATTCAATGAACCTTTCGATTACCACACAGCTGCTCTGCATCCTGTGCCCAGAAAGGGGGGGGGCGGGAGCGGGAGATGGGGAAAAGGTAGAAAAAGGAGGGAGATGGAAAATTCCGCGCTTCGGCTTCATGTGAATGCTTACTGCAAGTTAAGCGATTTACATTAACCAAATAAAGTATGCATGCCTCCAAAAGCGGTTTAGATCAAATTTAAAAGTTAATGTGAAACATGAAAATGTGGTGGTTTCCTTGTGTTGATACGCAGTAGATTGCAATTCATGTCTGTTGTTTGATCATTTTTCTTCTGAAGCGATCACAATGAATTAATTAGTCAAATTATTAAATAATACCTGAAAAACCCTGACCACCTATTTTGTATAATAAAAGTGACACATTTATTTTATCATTTTGGAATTCAAGCAATATTTTGGCTGTTTGTCTGTTGTTGATGCTTATGAAAGTGACAGCTAAACTGACAGCTACTGACAACTATCAGAAGGACTGTATAAAACAATGTATTGTTTCAAGTTTAGAAAGAACAATTCAGGAATACATTATAAAACAATATAACAGGTTTGATCAAATCATCTGTCAGACACTAAACCATTCATGATGAAAGGAGAATTCACACCAAGATCAGGCTTGACTAAAATGCACTAACTGGGCACAATCTGCAACAAATTAACTGCTTTGGGAGACTTATTTGTGTTCAAGGCAAAACCATGACAGTGATACCAGAATGATCAGCAATAACAAGCAAATTATCTTTTGTGCAATGATGGAATCTATAAATACTATAGATTTCAAGATTCAAGCTTGAACTCCAATTTCAATATACTGTAAGTATCCTATCAAGCAAATGACAACCACAAAAACAGCAAAGCCAGGACAAGAGAAAAACTAAAACAACGTAAATTACAGCCCCACATGGCACAACATGCAAAGTCACTGTCCAAATAAAACAGCAGCACATTGCAATTGGTATATGGAGAGTGGGATTTTGAGTGGTGAGAAATGGATCCAAACAAGACAGATCTAATCCCGGTGTGGCTTCTCTGTGAATCAGTCTTGCCCAAATATAGAGGGACTGCAGGATGGTGGAACCGAGATTATGAATTCAACAAATGTGGTGGTTATCGTTGTAGTGGTTAGCCACGGATGGATAGACACAAGGACACCAAAACATTGGGGGGATATAAATAAATACTGTACATATACTGTATACACACACACACACACACACACACACACACACACACACACACACACACACACACACACACACACACACACACACAGACAGACAGACAGACAGACAGACAGACAGACAGATAGACTACACTTTCACAATCTACATGTATCTGGCTCGTCCCTTATCCTTATCCATAATGCCATATAAACAGATGAACATATTCCAGGTGGAGCCATTGCTGCCCCGTTGTTCTTATGTTGTACAATCAATTGTATTGTTAGAGTGGGTGTCAGGTGGTGGATATCGCATTTGGAATAAAAGTCTTAACGTCCTGCACCCAGCGGTCTAACCTTGGAGAGAGAAAAGCATTTTTACAGTCTTTACATGCCAGTGCAACGTGACTCAAGTAGAGAGAGAGATACACCCAGCCATACAACTCCCATGTGACGCGGCAGATGATAACTGAATGACGTCAGGAGAGCAGCCAAGCGGTGGCTGACTCCTGCTACGACAATTTAATGGAGAAACACAGTGAAGTCCTCTTTGAGAGCTCATACAGACACATGGAGATAGTTGTCAAACAGACCTTCATAGAGGTCCTGCTGTGAGTCTGAAATGAGTCATACACGTGTGTGTGTGTGTGTGTGTGTGTGTGTGTGTGTGTGTGTGTGTGTGTGTGTGTGTGTGCATCATCATCATCAATTATCAATATATGCACACTGGCAAATGGTACAAAAGTTCTCAAAAGCCGAGGGATTCAGCGAGACGCTAGGGGTAAAAGGACAGAGGGAGGAGAGAAGAGGGGTGGTGTGTGCAGGTCCGAGAGAGAGAGAGAGAGAGAGAGAGAGAGAGAGAGAGAGAGAAGATGAAGGGAGAAATGGTGGGTAGAGAGAGGTTGAAGAAGGCCACCCTGGAAATAAAAGGGCCTGGCCAGATCTGTCGGGAGCACTCCCCTGAGCCCGGCACCACAGCAGAAGTCAGATTAAACCTGATTGAATTCACACTCATACACAGTCTTCAAAGGGATTCGTATGAAACACCACAGTACCCTCCCCCACCCTTTGCCCCCCCCCCCCCCTCTCTCTCTCTCTCTCTCTCTCCTCGCTTGCTCACACACACCATGTTACTCTTTGTTTCTTGGTTTCCGCTCTGTGCATCTTTTCCTGCTCTCCCTCATTTCTTTTCTCTCTCACACTACAGTCATCCTTGTTCTTCTGACTCTCGGTTCATTGTTTCCAGCTCCGAGCGTTGATTGCTGATGGAGAGCGTCTAATGGCATGTATATTATTGCAGGAACTTTGTGACAAGTTAAAGAAACATTGTGCTCTCATCAACTATTCTTCCACAGCCAGTGTAGAATATGAAAACTCAAAATTGTTTCTCTCCGACTGATTCACGGTTGACTTTATCTTCCAACTTCCGCCATTTATTAAGAACACAACAACCAGCAAAAAACATGATTTTTATTTTCCTTCTTTTTGCTTCACCTCTTTTGTATCCCAAAAGGGACGGACCGTAAATTGGCCACAGTGGTCAAATGATGAGCACATTTTGAATCAATAGAACACTGCGCGCCCTTGAAAGCGCTATTTCATTTGACATTTTAAAGGAACACGTTTGCCGACTGGGGCATAGAATGGTATCTATTGTTCCTTTGTGGTGCACAGATTGTTTATCGACTAGGTGAACGTGAAGCCTCAGTCTTCCGACAGTGTGCAAGACAGTCCTCGGGAGAAAACGGCAAACTCCTGTTCCTCTGTGCATCAATACATTGTGTTGCATCCGAAAAGGCTTCAACGTCTTAGCCAGGTACTATACCACATGTGCTGCATGTAGCCAAGGGCGTAACACACACGCACACATGTGACATGCACACACACTCGCATGCACACACACACACACGCACACACACTGGTTTTCACAACTTGTATTTTCCCCCTCTGTTTAATCACTCAAACACTATATACTTCATTGATTCGGGTCATTGTGATTTAGAATAGGGACACTAGTTCATGTGGTTAGGCTTTTGGGCTTCAGGCTGAGCTACTCTGTTAAAGTACATAAGTAACACACACAGAGAGAGAGAGAGAGAGAGAGAGAGAGAGAGAGAGAGAGAGAGAGAGAGGCTTTCTTTGCCCAGCCAGATTCTTTAACCTGATGCAAGTGTGGAGCAAACGTCTGTAACGGCACCAAGCGGTGTTCCAGTGGCAGCATACCCAAACAAGATTACCCTCTTCCTCCTCACACGCCCACATTGACTATTCATCCACATTTCATATTAAGTTATTTTTTTATGGCTGCTCTGAGTCCAAAAACACAACTGGTGATTCACCTTGGTAATGATACCATAAGACACCTGAAATACCCGTAAAAAAAAGTACTTTATCAGATTTCCTTCCTATTGTGGTCTCCCACTCTGTCGCTATCTCATTACCATCTCTAGCTATACATGGGTGCTCTTAGTTATACGCTGAGGGGGTGATTAAAAGAATATTCCAAACATGCACCCACTCAGATAATTACAAATTAGCTGGTATTTGCATAAATAAAGGGCTGCATCGATTATTAAAACGCACCTCCTACCATGCCTATTCTTTATGCATCTCATATGAATTGCCTTCATTCTACATTCAGGGGCTGCGTTAAGCGAACTTAAAATTAATGCCATTCAGTTCCCAACTCTAATTCCCTGAAATCCTGATTAAAACTCGCATCTCTTGCATCGCCCTATTCACGTGGCTTTCATTAGCCTTATCAGAGTTGCTCCGTGTCGAGATAATGCACGCTTCTTTTGCGGCAGCTGACAAAGTTGCCATTTTGCAGCTTCCTCGGGTGATATTTGACGGTTGACATTCAAATGTGCTCTGTGTGCCTGGGCTTGCAGCAGCTCTGCTGCTATCTGTTTCAGGCCAGTTTAGTGTGGAAAAGGTGCAAGAGGTTGGACGCTGCCGGCAGAGGGGGGTTTTCAAAGGATAATGAGGGTTTGCTGGGGTGCCTGTGTGCCTGATCACTTCATAGAGAAGCAGGTGTGTGTCTTGGGGGGGCTTCTTTAATTCTTTTTTTTTCAAAGACTACTTGAGTTATAAGACTATGTTGTCATTTGAATACATGCAGATTTTGATTTTAGAATACCAGATTCCTTTTTTCCCTGTTTGTTTTACTTTTCGCTCAGTCAACTGTGCACAGTTTTATTGCATCTTCCTCCAGCTCCAGCTGGGCTTCCTGTGATGACCCCCTTTGCTGTAAGTCTGTGATACCATGCTGTTAGTGTGTGCACTTGTGCGTGTGTGTGTGTGTGGGGGGGTGTGTATGTGTTTTTATGTTTTAATTATCCTCATTGCCCTGCTTCCTTCAGAATTTTGGGTAGCAAACCTCTTTGCCCAAAACCCTGTCTCTCTCTTTGCTGCCCCCCCCCCCCCCCTCTCTCTCTCTCTCTCTCTCTCTCTCCCCCCCCCCCTCTCTCTCTCTCTCTCTCTGTATCTGTTCGTAGCTGATGTATGCCTCAGCTCAGGTGAAAATAGGAGGGATGTGATTTCTCCAGCCCTGCTGGAGACCTGCACCTCATCACAAACTGGTCTCGGCTGGTTGGGCCACCGAATCAAATTGCAGATAGCAGGACCGAAACGATTGCAGTTTGAGAGCAGGGGACGCCGCCTCACATCTCAGTCATTGGTGCCCATTCAATTGGATGCATTCGATTCAATTCACCTCATATATGAGCTGGAACAGTCAGAATGGTGGCAGAGGACTGCTAAGGTTATGAAAGAAGACCCTGAGGTGTCTGACTCATGGAACACTGGGGGGTTGTGGTCACACATAGCGTGTAATATGCCCGTGGGCACAGTTGGACTTAATGTGGGCTTGCGTTAAACCTACTAACCCAAACCATAACCTTAGCCCCTTTGCCTAAGCTTAACCATACTATCACTGCCTCAAAGAAACCACACTCATGTCTATGTACAGTAAGATGGTCAAAAAAATAGCATGAAAGCAGTGCCATTGGGTCATATCATCCTACAGTTATGTCATGGTGTCATCATACAGGCCTATGTGTCTGTTTGTCCATCTGTCTGCAACTAATTTCACAAACCCTTGGACCGATCAGCACCTAATTTATTGTGCACGCTGCCAGTAGGCCAAGGATCTTTTTCACATATGACATTTTAATACTTAAAGTAACTGAAGTCAATGGGGAGGCAAATGTCTCCAAATGTCTCCATATTTGTAAGTCAGTATCATATGACATCACAGCAATACAGTATGATGGCATCAGAGAGCGAAAGGGAAGCCACGCCAGTGATGCCACTACTATTGTTTTTGCAAGACCGGATCTATATAAACATGGCATTAACACATTAAGCCGAAGTGAACCAACAAGCATATTACATGCTTTGATACTAGGTTGGAAATGATATCTTATTAGATTAAAATAGTGGACTGACTTTAATTGTTATTGACAATCTGACATATTCAAAATGTGTAACTTGTAGAGTAAAGCTAATTCCTCTAAATCTGACCGATGCTTTTGGGCCGTAGCCTGTTTGTCTGGTCCATATGTTTCCATGTCTTCTTTAAAGTGTGGATAGATTGATTTGCTGAGTATAATTATGTATGTACATGGCCTCTGCAGTCTCTATAGTTTCAATCTGGGGTATATTGTAAGACAGTTAGTGCTGCAGCTATCTTCAACAGCCTTGCCCTATATTGCATTAATGCATAATTTACCAAACAAAAACGCAACCAATAAAACTACTTCAACTTCTGGCTGTTGGCGATGACTTGTGTGTGGATGATAGTAGGTCAATACTGACAACAACCAGTTAGCTCTGTATGGTGTGTGTGTGTGTGTGTGTGTGTGTGCTTGTGTGTGTGTGTGTGTGTGTGTGTGTGTGTGTGTGTGTGTGTGTGTGTGTGTGTGTGTGTGTGTGCGTGCGTGTGTGCAAGTCGCATGTTCTGTGTGTTCACTGACCTTTTGCTGATTGTGAATTAAGCATCAGCGGGTGTTTCAGGTCCCTGGCCTTTGAAGGTTATACACACTACACCACACACACATACACTACACCACACGCACGCACACACCCGCATGCACACACAAGGAACAGTAAAGACTAGGCAAAGGGAAGAGCGAGGACAACCTCTCTCTCTCTCTCTCTCTCTCTCTCTCTCTCTCTCTCTCTCTCTCTCTCTCTCTCTCTCTCTCTCTCTCTCTCTCTCTCTCTCTCTCTCTCTCTCTCTCTCTCTCTCTCTCTCTCTCTCTCTCTCTCTCTCTCTCTCTCTCTCTCTCTCTCTCTCTCTCTCTCTCTCTCTCTCTCTCTCTCTCTCTCTCTCTCTCTCTCTCTCTCTCTCTCTCTCTTCTCTCTCTCTCTCTCTCTCTCTCTCTCTCTCTCTCTCTCTCTCTCCCTCAGCCAGTTCCATCACAATCATTCCCTGGGAGATGGGGGGGGGGGTGAAAATGAAAAATGAAAAAAATAAAACAATTAGTGGCACTGATGGGCCAGTGTAAGGTAATGAAATGGTGTGCCTCATTGTTGCGTGTAATGGAGAGCAGTTGAAGTTAATTGAGGCGAGATAGGACACTGGGCCAGTGTCTCGCTGCTTGTCGTCGGGTGCGAGGGCTTATCAGGGAGGGGAATCACTGAACCCAGAAAAACCAATTCCTTATCGGTCTTCACAAATGAGCATTATCTTGCTTTAACAGACTAGATAGCCAGATCAATTGTTATTGTAATTAAATTCCTATTGTTTTAATATGGGCCTTTCGGTTTTAGTTTATGGCCGTTAAAGGATCTGGCAGAGACCACTGTCCCCCCCCCCTGCCCCCAGACTAAATGTTTCAGCCAGCTCATGTTCAAGTGTAGTCACTTTACTCTCTCATTGTTTCTGAAATACCTCACACAGCACCTTGTCTTAAACGTAGAATGAATACCCCCCCCGCCCTCCCCGTTCAATTTAATACTATACATTTCCAGCTCTAACAGAAAATACCAGGTTTAGTTTTCATTATGTTGTCAGGTGTATAATAAATGTGCAGAATGTTTGCAGTCATGACTCAGGGTCGCTGGTGGAGGTTCTTTTCACAAAGAGACAGAGTGCCACCTTCTGGTAGAATGGAGAAATGATGTTCTGTTCTGTTCTGTTCTGTTCTGTTCTGTTCTGTCAATCCTCCTAAATAATACTGCATGTCTGTGACATATAAGTGTATGGGGTGCGTGCGATACCTTAGTCAAGAGCCTGCTTTGACAGAACAGCAGCCTTCAGTACAACACTCAACAACCAAAGAGGCAAATACAGTGTTGAGTTCAAATGCTTGTCACTGGGGTGGGCAGTAAATACAGTATATATACTGTACTTATATCAGTAGTAGTAATAATAATAATAGTATAGATAAGATAATAACAAAATAGAGATAACAGTCTATACATAGGCGAGTTTAGCCTCTGTTAACACGGGAGATTTTGCCATGAGAAAAAAAGAAAAGAAAAAAGAAAGGGGGGAGAAAAACTCATGCAACCTCTTTATAATGGTTTGGGTTGATACCATTTAGCTTAATGTTTGGTACATTATGGAAATACTCTGGTACAACGAATCATTTGTACCAGAGGGTTATTTAAAGGAACTGGGTTGAGCATACAGGTATTGCAGAGGTGAAAACAGGCGTATGCGTACGTTTGTGTGTGAAATAACACAATTATTAAGGTAACTCCTTATGCAGGGTACTTAGGCTAAACAAATAATGTAACATATTTCCATGTAAGTGACTGTCTGTGTCACAGCTCATGTGTACCCTAGGCCTATGTCCTTTACACAGTCCTTTTGACAGTCCTTGTTATTGTACTTTGATAGCTTTTCATGGGAGGTAAAAACTATGCTCGTTAACTCCTGCAGAGTTGGTCAGAACTGTGTGGGAGATCAAAGAGAGTGAACTCCATGCGGGATGTCCCCTTATTAACAGCGTATTAAGTATACCTGGCAGGCTTTTAAATAGGCACCATCTATTTACATTAAAATAGATAATGGGGGGTTAATGCCCGCCGCCAGTGAGTCTAGTAGCCTATCCTATATTAAAATTGCCAAGTATACCAAAAGTGCTGAAAATGTGACGAAAATAAAGATGACCTACAGTAAATCAAATTCATCTACGCCTATCTAGCTTGCTGCTTCCATATATATATTTTAAAGATATTTTAAAATACATTTCTTGAACATTGCACGTTGATCGGTCGAATAGGCTACACTTCCGGTCTGAATAGCAGATGACAGTTTCATGTTTGTGACTTTTACGAGGCACAGTTACAGACTCTGTAGCGGTCGCAGACTGTGGAATAGTTGTCTGGCTTGAGAGACTCGGTTCAGATGAATGTTGTCTCTGGGGAAGAAACTATTTCTCAACTATTGCTCCTCATTCGATTCCTGTCATGTCTCACCTGTCACCCCTCTCTCTGCCCTTGGGTTGCCTGTCTCTCTAAACCAATGGTTCTCAAACTTTCTTATTTCAAGGACCCCCCCAATTTGATAAGCATTACGCCACAGGGCCCCATTTAATATCAGTTCTATCTCTCGGACCCCATCAACGCGATACGGGTCCATTTGGTTCCATTTGTACGCTCTCAGAGTTGCAGACCTGTAACTCCTCAAGAACCCCTGCCGCTGGGGGTCACTGGACCCCACTTTGAGAGCCTCTATCCTTGTCACTGCATAACAGGTAGCCTAACCATACCACAGGAGTGCACTTTCATTGCCATCTATGCAATTGATTTGTTGACACAAATCAATAGTGTGTTGACACAAACATTATAAGGTCTTCTTACTTCCGCTTTGTCGTGGAATGCAAGGCGTTGGGAGCTTGTAGATCTGCTAGCATAAACTAGGCATCACACTGGTTCCATATCTTTTACGCGAAAGACAATTAAGCGCAGCTTGCCTATACAGTGTATTGATCCTGTCTCCCTGATTGGCAGAGCACAGCCGCTGCACCTGTATTCATTAGACCAGTGGTGGCTATTTTCATGCCAAGGACCCCCAAAATGATGTATTTGGCCGTGGACCCCCATCTCAAATATTTTGTTCCATGGACCCCCAGAAGCAAAGATTTGAGTTACAAATGTTCGCATGAAAATATATTAAACATATTCAAAGGTTTGCACACATTTTCACAATTTTTCAAAAATACCAGATCTACAAGCTCATTGTGCATCACTCGGTGCCGCGCTATGAACTTGTAGATCTGCTATTTTTGAATAGCCAAAGTATAAAAGGTTAAAATTATTGTGACGCTATATTAACACATTTTGCTGGGGACCCCCTGGGACCCCCCCAAGGACCCCTGGGGGTCCCCGGACCCCACTTTGAGAACCAATGCATTAGACAACCTGTTTACACCCATGGGAGGAGGGGAGAGGAAGGGCTCTGATTGTGAAATGAAGTGCCAATGGCAGAACCACCTGCGAGATTATGCGGAAAACATTTCAACAGAGCGTGACGAGAGTGAGGGAGGACGCGACATGACCTTCGTCATAGACGGAAGGATAGAGGAAGAGGAGGAGGAAGCAGAAGTGTTTAAAAGTCGGTGAAAGTTATTCCCCGGGGGAATGTGTTTTGTGAGAATAATAACAGGATATCAAACAGAAGTCATTTATTGCTTTATTGCACCATAAACACTGGTTCACTTTTGGGACATCAGGGCAAAATGTTAAATTCAAATGTGAAATTAAGGAACATACCGGCATGTGAAGCGATTCGGTGAATATTAAACATGTTGAATACTGATGGGAGGGCCATTCAATCAATCCGCAAGTGTAGCCTGCAGTACCACCACGGCCCAAGGAACCATCACGCCAGAAGGAAATGTTTGGATCGGGGCGGTGCAGCGGATCTGGCGCAGCGCTCAGGTCCTGGACCTGGTGAGACGAAGGAGGAGCCCGGCCAGGAGTCAACCCACAGAGCCTAGTCCCTTCACGTGCCAGAGCCCCCCCGAGTCCCGGCAGAGTACTTCCGGAGAAGCGGACTGAGTGGCCCTGTCTTGCCCTGTAGGACTGACCGTGGGTAGCTACTGGGACGTAAGTCGGGGCTTGATCAACCCTGGCTGGGTCACCTGGGTGAGGGTGTATGTTAAGAGACCCGAAACACCCTATGACCCCAGGCTACAACACTGATGATACGTCCCAGTTGCATCCATGTGATGTTTTTCCTCATTATGAATGCTCTTTGGAACGCCTTTCAATATGTTTTCTTTCCCTTGCGTTACTTAAAATGAATGTGCAGACTGCGTTGACGGTTAACCGATACGGCCACTATTCCAGGAAAGTGTGGTTTTTCACTACTTTCAGCGTTCCGCCTTCTGAATGGTTAATGGACTGCATTTATATAGCACTTTTCTAGTCTTCCAACCAACCACTCAAAGTGCTTTACAGTGTATGCCTCACATTCACCCATAATGTATACACATAATCACATGTCATGGTCATAATCACATTGGGCGCACTTAGGGATTGTGTGTCTTGCTCAAGGACAGTGGTGGAAAGTAAACTACAGTAAGTAGGCTACATTTACTTAAGTACAATGTTTAGGTTTTTGTACTTTACTTTCCAATACTTTTACTTCTACTCCACTACATCTCAGAGGCAAAACATTTAATTTTACTCCACTACAATTATTTGAAAACTTTAGTCACTAGTTACTTTTCAGATATAAATTGTTATATTATAAAACATACATTAACCACTTTAGCCCTATTTTAGAATAGCCGATCTACAAGCTCACGACGCGTTGTGAGCTTGTAGATCTGCTATTTTCAAATATTTTAGTACTTTTACTTTTGGTAATTTAAGTATATTTTGATACTAAATTAATACTTTTGTACTTTTACTCAAGTACATTTTTAATTCCAGACTTTTACCTGTAACAGAGTACTTCTACATTGCAGTATTGATACTTTTACTCAAGTAAAACATTTGAGTACTTTTTCCATCACTGCTCAAGGACACTTCAATGCGATGCCAGGAGGAGCCAAGGTCAAGATTAGATTCCCGGACAACCTCTCTACCACCGGAGCCTCTGCCTCAGTCATGGCTATGTGGCTGAAAAGATCGTCGTAAACAGGTCAGACAACTTGTGCATCCATAAATGTCGGAGTGTCCATAAATGGTGGGCTTTACAATGCGCCATTTATGGGTCCCCTTTAGCATTTATGTAGTTATGCCCTTAACATTAATTTTCTGTTACTGTATATCCTAATATGCACTTTAATGGCCACTTTCAAGAGGTGCAGGAATGAATTAAGTAAGGCAGATGTATTATTAGCTTTGGCTCTTATAGAAACTTTTACATTTCTGAATCTTCTACACCTAGTTCAAAGCAGCCAAAAAACATGCTATTTATATTCCTTCAGCTGAGCAAGTAGGGCAACAACCGAACAGGAGCAAAGATTTGTGTTAAGACCTGTAAGACATATTGGAGAGTACATTGTCTGGCCCGTACTCCCTCCGGTCTCCATCTCTGATGACTTTCACCAGATAGTGAAGTATTGGACATAACCTCAAGACGTCCAACAGTGACATCCCAGATGTCTCCATTTAATTACCTCATCTAAAGGAATGGACTGAGTGCACGGGACAGAACCAGCACTCACCAACGGTGTAGAAGTAGCGGAGTATACAGACATGAGGGAGAGCTCAACGTCTGCCCTATCTAGCCCAGCGCTATCCATCAACGGTGACCTTGACCTTGCAGCCGGGGGCTGAGGACTTCTCTGGGGACGGCAGACAGTGAGCAGAGAGGAGGAGGAGAGACGATATTCATATGCCACAGATTGACCTATTCACAGCCGAAAGACTGTGGTGCAGTGGATTGATTTTTTTCCTTTTTTTTTTTTTTTTTTTGTGCTGAGGTGACCTTTGAGGGGGGGGGGCATGCCTGGTGTGAGTGCTGGAGTCTGACAAAGGTGGACGACGAGGAGGTGTTTCAGTGAATGAACCTGGAGTTTGGATCCACAGAGGACAGAGAGGAAAGAGAAAGACTCGCGAAGACAGAGCTCCGCCGTGATTCGGTTTCGGCTGGAGAAATGTATGTGTTTCACACACTTGCAGGCAGTGGTGGAAAAAGTACTCAAAATGTTTACTTAAGTCAAAGTAAATAAATAAATAAGTAAAAAAGTATTGGTATCAAAAGTAGAAAGTACTCATTATGCAGAATGTCCCATTTCACAACTTTTCAAATGTATAAAATGTATAAAAATCTTTTGAAAATAGCAGATCGGCTATTTTCAAATGGCCTATATGCTATGGTGTTCTATTTTGTCTTGTGCAACAGTGGGGGTATAGCAACAGAGAGATACAAAGGCCAAACATAGGATTATTAACTGTTAGTCATGGGTGAGGGGCTGTGTGGTCTCGGCAAACAGGTTTGCCGAGACCTTTATTGCTTTGTTCTTGGTTTTGTCCAATGATTGCACTTTCTCATGCTCCTGTCCATGAAATGGGGTGCAGTGGAGGTTTGTTATTAATGGACCTTTTGTATTTATTGGTGAAAGACCAGCAGGAGTTTGAGAGACCAGCAAGTGTATTTTGTAAACGTATAATTCGAGTAGTATGTCCAATTAAAGTTGTATAACTATTGTAATTTCACTTTGAGCAGAATTATCTATTCTACACCATTAAAGATTAATGGTATCATTTAGCTATTATGACACGGTTCGGTTGAGAAATAACTCACTGGTACTGTATAGTGTATACTACTGTATTTTGCCCCATGGGTTGGGTAAACAGGATGCAATGGCAATAACCCATTTAGTAGCTATCAATTAATAGTGTGATGATTAACTGAAACCATGCATGCTACAAAATAATAATATCATATTAGGCAAGACTAACTGACTTGCTGAGTGACATTGACTCACTTGGCCTTATCAAATGGACAAACAACTTCCTTCTAGTCAGTCTGAAAGGTTGTACTGTCATTGATCAAAGCCTATGTAGGCTATGATTCACTGGCCTGTTTGCCTGGACCATTTAGCAATTGCACAATGTCAAGTTTGTATTGTGAGCCGTGCCAACAGCATTAAGTGCATCATAAAAGACAATAAGTAACCAAATGTGTACCAAAATAGTAACTGAATACAATCAGAAAATCTAAAAATGTTTTAAGGCTGGTATGTCACTAGTACAGTATGTTCCCAGTTGCGAATGTCTCTGAAGAAAGAATTCTGACCAGGAGGTGTGCTCTGCAGGCTCACACTTCTGCTTCATGACGCAAGATGCGGAAGCTTGCCACAATATAATAACACCCAACTATCCAGAAACTTCCTCAGGTCAGTTTATATGTAACTTTTTCCCCCCTGTGCCATTGAGCAGGAAGTAGGTTGTATAGAAGAGGCCCAGGGATTGAACCTTGGGGAACTTGTAGTGGTATTTCACTTTGATTTGTAGTTGCCAATGGAAACAAAATAGCTCCTGTCTTGAAGATAAGACTTTAACTAATTTACAACCGTGACAGAAGGTCCAACCCAACTTTCTAATCTATCTAGCAGTATTGTATGGTACACTGTACCCAAGCTGAACCCAGACAAGACTGAGCTTCTCTTCTTCCCAGCTAAGCCCTGCCCCACGCAGGATCTAACTATTTCCATAGACAACGCCCTGGTGACTTCGGTTCCAACAGCCAAGAACCTTGGTGTTGTCATGGACAGTCAGCTCTCATTCAAGAGCCACATCACAGCGGTTACTCGATCTTGTAGGTTCACACTCTATAACGTTCGAAGGATTAGACCCCTCCTAACCCAGGAGTCAGTCCAGCTCCTTATCCAGGCATCAGTCATATCAAAACTTGACTATTGTAACTCTCCTTACTGGTCTCCCGGCATGTGCACTTAAGCTTCTCCAAATGATCCAGAATACAGCAGCATGCTTGGTCTTCAACCAGCCAAAATTGTCACCCCCCATCTCCGCTCCCTCCATTGGCTCCCAGTTACGGCCCGTTCAGAGTACAACCCACTGACGTTGGCCTACAAAGCAACAAAAGGTATGGCACCCCCGTATCTACAAAGCCTGATCCAACCCTACCACCCCTCCCACTCTCTCAGATCAGCTAACACAGGGAAGCGGTCAGAACCTTCGCTAAAACATCCAGGACAATGCTCCACACGTCCCAGACTCTTCTCCCTTCTGGCTCCCAAACTATGGAATGAACTCCCCATTGCAATTAGAACTGCAGACTCACTCCCAATCTTCTGCCGTAATCTGAAGACTCACCTCTTCAGACTCCACCTCAGCCCGTGGCACTTGCCCTAGCCTTGACAACCTTGCAGGACTATGCAAAGGCTAAAATGTAACTTAGAGAGCATGTTATGTATACAGATGCCAAGTCATTGTTGACCTGGCATCCTATAGTGTGTATAGTTTCAAGGTAGGCTGATGATAGGTTCTTGGTTTACTTATGTATTAGTTATTATCCGATTATTGGTTTACTTATGTATTACTTTATTATTAGATAACTATTTTTATGCAATTTGATGTATTATGCTACAGTGAGCTCTGGTGAGTGCGGAACCTTCTGGTTGACAAAGTTACTTTTATATAACCGTAATGGTGACATAACCTTTTAGCTGCAACCATGCAGCTAGAATAAGACAAATTGTCTGTCTTTCTGTCTGTCTGTTGATCCAAACTTTTAAAGCACAAACCTAGAGCTGACCGGCAGCTTATGGCATGCTTGTTTGTTTGTTTATTTGACATACTGTAAATGTATTAATGGCTTCACTAATGCTTCAGATTTTATCACTGAAAAGGGAAGCTAACTCATTGTATTTATTGGAGGAGAAGACTTCTGGGGGAATTAGCTTGTCAATCTATAACAGTATTTAACAATGTGTGCACGCAATATTAATAGTTTGGTTAATGATGTTAGACAAAACAGATTGTATTAGAGCTTATCAATTCTAAACTGCAATTATGAGGTCTGTTTTTCTGGATTATTATCCACTTGACTGTTGACTGGGGTCCCCCAGAAGCCTGTACTTGACCCCCTCCTTTTTCTCTTCTTTTTCTCTTCGCCATTGTGAGGTTGCACATCGGCTATTTTCGCTAAATGTTTACCTATTATGACATGCCCATAGGGACGCAAGGGTTCATGTGGTTAAAGATGTAGCATTTCTCTACAGGGCTTTTTGCACTGGTAAATTGTTAAGGTTGTGTATTTTTATAATTTATTGACTGATAACATGCTTTACAACAACACAATCAGTAAAGGGCTCCAGTATTTGTTCTTGGTCCTCTCTGTGTTGACACAAAGGATGGGGTCTTGGGAATGTGTCACGGTTATCAGATAAGACGAAATAATGTGTCGTTCTTATCACTCTTCTGCTCTAGAATGTGGGGTGTTATCTGGTGCACAGAAAATATGTTCTTGCAGACATCTATAGACTCGAAGCCTGCTTTGAACAGGAGAATACTATCACGTCATGTATTGTACACTCAGCTCATAAACCTCCCAAGAGGACATAACAGTATGCAGTACATTGCACAAATTGATAGTTTCCGTGTTAGTTTGCGGCATTATATGTTGATACCGTAGGCTTATGAGACCAGATTTGTCTCAGCAAGATGTTTCGTAGACCCTCTCTGCATGCAAAATAAAACATGAAGTTCAACAGCGTCTTCAATACAACAAACTGAATAGTTTATCAAAAAGAAAGCATTAATGTAACAGTGTAACAAAAACTATACGACACAAGTTAGTTACATAATACTTTATATACAGTATCATATACGGCTCAAAGAAATGTAGGGAACACTTTGATCCCTTAATCATTTTGAGTTTTCATGAACTGTGTACATACTGCTAACAAAAACTGCTCAAAAGAATGAAGGGTTCAAAGTGTTCCCTTGTATAACTGACAGGTGTCTTTGTTATTTTTGGTGATTTTTGTGAATTCAACATCCTCTCCCAGAATTAAATACATTGTTATTGCCGTCATGGTGGAGATAAGATTGTACTGTAATGCAGTTGAGGAAGCCAGCTAAAGTTATTTCCTTGAAAAACATAACATTCTTCTTTAAATTCAGCGGGCTTTAGATTGAAGCATGAAGAGCTACTAAGAAGCTATACCATTTTATTTTAGCAGCAGCTGTTGCGCAGAACTGGGCTGCTCTATTCCAAGAGATGATACTGTATATCATAAATCAACAGATTCTACTCTGGGGTGAGTTGAACACCATTCCATAACCTAACTAACTGAATCAATGCCTCTCTGCTGGGGTGTGCACAGTGGGCTTTTCTTGGACGGTGTGTGATTGGTGGATCATGACAGACTCCTTTATACAGTATGCCTAACTGGAGCGGAAAATAAATTGGACACATCAAAACTCACCGTTATACTCCATATGCCATCAGCGCTTTTGATTGTCATTTAAAAGTAACTTACAAAATACATATTGTGTACCTAGATGTCCTCTAAAACAGCACTGTCAATAAAGAGTGAACATTTGGGAAGATTCCAATAGCCCAAGAGAACAGTTGGAATTTAATACTGTTTGGCAACTTTATTCGCATTCTTTTGACACGCGCACACACACACACACACACACACACACACACACACACACACACACACTATACCTTTAACATGCCATACCTTTTACTGTGATGTCATGGAATTATGCATAGTATGTTTTTGTTGAGAATTTGGTGACTGATTAACTATGAGAAAAGTCGTTTTGTTAACCAAGTATTGACTTCACTCATATGTCATTTTCATGGGCACATTAGTGCACAGGAATGTCAAACCAAAGACATGTTCTATATGTCGCTTCCAGTGTCCTTGCCCTATGTCTTGTGAGGAATGCCCTCTAGTAATACCAATGTTTTACTTTTTCAATACAGTAAAATTATCAGTTCAATAAAATAATTGTTTCATAAGCCTGCATGAGGCCCATTAAGTAAAGATGACATGCATTAAATTACTATAATTGTATTCATATACAGTATGTGGATATTTTCATTATGATTCACTTACAGTATTAATGGAGCCATTTATAAATGTATGGGCTATTGGTGGGGAAATGCAATGGAACTGTGGAAATGTGCCAAGAGCCAGTGGAATTAAGATGGGTACCTCTGTGTGATTTCTAACGATTATTATCAATTAAATGTACTGTAACTGTCTGTATAGTATGTTATGTTTTACTGTATTAATGTGTGCCTGTCCACCTCGAAACGGAGTACAGGCCTGTGGCGCAAGGCCACTAATAAAAGTGTAATAACACTGATCTAATCTCATCTAATCTAATATGCTCAGTTTTACCTGAGTGCCTTTGGTCACCAACGGATAAAACAAGCTCTAACCTTAACCCTAGGTACGGTATCAGACACCACCATTTACCGCATGTGAGCAGCAGCCATCGTCACTTCTGTTATATTTGACGTCAAGCCACCCCCACACCCCTCTCTCTCCCTCTCTCCTCCCTCCCTCCCTCTCTCTCCTCCTCTTTCCACCCACTATTCATACATTACCTGGTCAGGTGTGGGATATATAAACTCCCTTGTATCTCCGGTCTGTTTTGAGAAACAGATAGGGAGCACAAAGCACTCCTCTCCTCTGCCCACACTTACTGTACCTGTACGGGGGTTACATAAGCTGTGCCTCCACAGAGAAGCTCCCTAATAGCACCCTGAAGGGAACCTATTACTAAGGGGAGGCTATCTGAGAAGCTGCCACTGAGGTATTAGTCATGCCAGGAGGTATGCTGGCCACCGTGGTTCTACTCTGTCTGTCTCTGGCAGGAACTGGTAGCAGGTGGGTCTCAGCAGAACTAAAGCTCTCTATAAGATGTGTGTTTTTTTTGGTTTATTTTTTTCACCATTACTTTAAACAATGATGATAAGGTTGCGTTTCCTTGACTGGAAACGGCATTGGCGTGTGTATGTTATAATACTATTCATACTCTAGAGGCAAGGTCAAGCGCAGACTACACGAATTAATAGGGAAACGATTGTCAACCACTTATTATTATCATAATAAATAGAATCACATCTCTGATTCATGTCGCCTGTTCTTTCTTGCAGAGCTGAAAATGGAAACCTGTCAATTACTCTCCCACACTGGAGAGCAAACTCAGGTACTGTTTACAGTGGAGGACAAAATGCTAGGGGCTGTTTTATTGTCGTTTCTTCCCCTGTCTTATATATTACTATTTTATAGACTAACAATGAGTCGATGAAATAAACTGGATGTTTATTATTACTTATTTACTTATTCATAATGTGCTGTTGCAGAGCTTTTGTTGGTACTTTTGGTGTCGTCCACATTACCTATGTTTGGCAACAGTAACTTTGGACAAAACATGTCTGCATATTGGATGTTATTCATTGGTTTATGTTTTTTTATGCACTTATCACCAGGCAGCAGTCCTGTACTTTGAAAGTTCATAGAACTATATTAACATGTGGGGAAGAAATTATTTGTCCAGATAGATAGATAGATAGATAGATAGATAGATAGATAGATAGATAGATAGATAGATAGATAGATAGATAGATAGATAGATAGATAGATAGATAGATAGATAGATAGATAGATAGATAGATAGATAGATAGATAGATAGATAGATAGATAGATAGATAGATAGATAGATAGATAGATATTTTGTTTCTGTTTTGTTGCTTCATTATGTTGTCATTTACTTCCATAGAATATGTTACAAAGTGCGCCCTCAACAGTGACGCCAGCCCATCTTGTGACTGGACAAGAACCCACAGAGAAACAGGTACAGTATATACGGCTAACGATATTACAGTGATCAAAAAAACTAAATCTAGAACATTTTGCAAAAACTGCGAGACATTACATTAGATTACGAGGCAACAGGATGTTGTGTTGTGTTGTTGATGGGTCACAGCAGGACAGAGAGAAATGATGTCATTTGATTGCACTAACCTTAACTTTCAATGTTTCTTTTTGTGTAGGGGATTGTTAACAGCAGAGCATGGAACATTAGTCCACAGTTCCAGTCTAATCTGTAGGCAGGCTGTTTTTGTGTCCGTGCCATATCTCTAATTGATCTGAAGCAGGGTAATAATCTTTTATTGCCTGGTTTTCTCCTGGGGGCAGTCAAAGTAATGTAAGAGGGCCTACACTTGAGTCTCACAGTTAGCGGCTCAAAAACACTCCAGCTACTTAGCAACTAATTATAATGTGCCACAACAGATGTACTTCTGCTGTTATTCCAGTAAGAGGGAAATGAGAGCATTTTTGACATTCTTGGTAATGCAACGAAAACCTTAATGGGATGGAAAAGCTTTGCCGTACGATGGTGTCGCGTGCTGAAAATAGACAATCTACAAGCTCACAATGCGTAGAATCACAACTCGTTGTGAGCTTGCAGATCTACTATTTTTGATCAATCTGCTATTTTTGTCCAAGCTAATACATCTGCTATTTTCTGCCAAGTTCCAAGCAGCGGGGTCATTTCCCATGGAGAGGTCCAGGGTATGCACTCAATCACCATGTATAATCAAATCCTATAACATTATCCTCTTTCACCCCCCTGCTGTAGATGAATACCTCGATTCAGAGAATTTCTCCTTAGCGAGCAGTGCTCTCATGCTACAAGGCGAGGCCTGCCTGGAGTTCTGGTACCGGGCCCCGATGGCAGCTAATGGATCAGAACTGAAAGCGCTGCTCAAAGGCACGGCTGGACAATCAGTAATCTGGACGTCACCGGCCCTGGACGGAGACGAATGGCAGCAAGTGTTCATTCCCCTATCCATCGCTGAAACAGGCACACAGGTAGCAAAGTGTACACTGTAAAATCCTGAGCTGTAAATTTAGATTGACAGAAATTAACAGAGTGCATCTAACAATGGACTTTATTTCAGGTTGCATTTGAAGGTGTCCAGGGGGTGTCTGTGGAGGGACAGGGAATGTTGGACCAAATAGGTGTAAGAAAAGGCTTGTGTGGTGAGTATTAACCTCAACTTTAAAATGAAGTTGTCTTTAATTATTTACTGATGATTAATTTATTTATTGATGTAATTTATGAGCTATGCGCATAGAAATTCCTTATAAAAGTTACACACCCATGGTAATAAAAGGATTAGCTAGGCCTAGTTCCAACTACTGCATTTCTGTGATTACATTTGCTGTCAACATAAGATATATAATACAGAATAAACAGTATATTGTATACTTAACACAAATATGGAAAACTGTATATTTTACCAGCTCAATACACCACAGATACCTCAATCATGATTCTTTAAAATGTAATAAAATGCTGCAGAGACTTTTTTTTTTGTTTCAGTTGTTATGATTATTTCATTCAGTGCCTATTATTTACTGGTTTTCTTGCCATTCTGCCACAGGAAACCAGTGTGAACCCGACACAGAGTTCTGGACAGACGAGTCCACTCGCTGCCTGTGTGCTGGTGGCCAGCTGTCCTGCTCTCCCTCTCTGTGCCCTGAGGGCCGAACCTGTGGTCCGCAAACGTCCGGTACCAGTAGGGCCGCCGCCTCGGCAACCTGCACCGTCCACAACGACGCACAGTGCAGCACCTTCGACGGGGCTCTCTTCCGCTTCTCGGTCCCTTGCACCTACGTCCTCGCCAAGACCTGCTCGCCCGCCGAGGCCCTGCCACCCTTCAGCGTGGAGGTGGTGAACGAGCAGAGGGAGAACGCATCTCTGCCCACCACCCAGCAGGTCAACGTGGAGCTGGGCGACCTCAGTGTGTCCCTGCATAAGACGCAGACTCATCGGGCCATGGTGAATTTCTTAACCCATTAAGACCTGAGGCGATTCTTAAAAATGTTTTCTAAATCTAACAGTTTTTTTGAAGAAAAAAAATATATATATATGTTTCAAGATTTTTCAAAAATAGCAGATCTACAAGCTCATAGCGAGGCACTCGGTGCCGCGCTATGAGCTTGTATATCTGCTATTTTTGAATAGCCAAAGAAACCTAAAGTGACACAGATGCGTTCCAGGTCTAAATACCTTTTGAATTTAAGAATAAGCTAAAGCTATACATAATATTTGTTCTGGCAGTGCACTGGTGCTGAGTAAAGCGATAATCAAGAAACAAATTGATTTCCCACTAATTATGTATGCATCCATTTATGTATTTATTTTTTGAGACCAAGTTCGAGACCAATAATAAGTTGAGGATGTTCGGATATACTGGGGAGGTAGCCAAGAATGTACAGATCAATTGGAGTCTAATTGAGAAATCCTTACTGTAATTAAATATTAACAAAATATTTATATATATAAAGCATAACTTTGGATGCCTTCTGTACCATGCATTACCATAAACTCATGGTGTTTGAGTATTTTATTTACATATACATATGATTATGTAAACAAATGATAGATTTGAGACTCGATCCTGCACAAGGAGACAAAGTGTAATCTCAATGTGCTGTAATGATGGGTTAGCCCCTGGTTCGCCCCCATATCTTCAGACTCATATCAGCCAAACACAGGTTATGCTGATAACCAGAGTTCATCATAAATTTGGTGTGGTTGCATAATTTTGTGGAACGGCAATGCTTATCAAGTTGATCAGACTTAAATTCATAATGTCAGCGCCTGAGGGAGAACGGGGAAACAAAGAAAGATCTCTAATTCCGCTCTGTTTTCTAGATAAATGGCATCTGGAAAAAGCTTCCACTGAGCCTCAAAGGAGGCGCTGTCAAGATCCGTGGCAACCCGGCTGCTGTCATGGTGGAAACCAGCTTTGATCTCTCTATCTCCTACGACAATAACGGGGCCGTCCACATCGCTGTGCCAGCTGCTTACTCTGGTAAAGTCTGTGGCCTGTGTGGAAACTTTAACCACGAAGGAGAGGATGACTACCACGGGCCTGACAGTTCAGATGCTCCAGATGCCGCGGCTTTGGCCGACAGCTGGCGGGCCGCGGGAAGAGCCCCCTGCGAGGCCACGCCCGTGCCCCACACGTGTGACCTCCGAGACGAGTTGGACTATGCCAGTGAGTCTTACTGTGGAGGCCTCCTCTCTGCCACCGGGCCTTTCTCCGGTTGCCTATCGGTGCTGGGTGCGGAGAGCTACTTCAGGAGCTGTGTGGCGGGGATGTGCGACACTCACGGTGACCTGGGCGTGTTGTGTGACACCCTACAGGCCTACACAGATGTATGCCAGCAGGCTGGAGTCAACGTGCCCACCGGGAGGAACTCCTCTCTCTGCCGTATGCTTCTTATCTTGTTATTTCCCATTTCCATTTCACCGCTTAAGGATAAAATTGATGATTTTGATGACAGTAATGATGATGATGATGTTGTTGTTGATTATGATGATGATGATGATGATGATGATGATAGTGCTTGTGACTATACTGAATTCACTAAACGTCGTGGTTGTACCTGTTTCGGTTGCTTTCCCATTCTCTCATACCCTCAGCCTTGGAGTGTGGCGAGCACAGCCATTATAACTCGTGTGCCGAAGGCTGTCCTGAGGTGTGTTCCAGCCAGGATATAAACGGGGCCTGTGGAAGCTGTGAGGAGAGATGTGAGTGTGATCCTGGTTTCAAACTCAGCGGAGGGAAGTGTGTCCCTGCAGAGGACTGCGGCTGCTGGAGAGATGGACAACACTACGAGGTAACTGAACCAGAGGCGGAATAAAGCTTATTGACCATGTACAATAAGCCTTTTATGTGAGTTGGTTGCTTTCCAGAGGACTGCAAAAATAGGGGGAAATAAAGCTAAACCAAATACAGAAATGTAGAAATGTTAGCTAGGCACTTATAGGGCATATTAGGACAGCCTCAATACACTCTTAGGTGTAGTAGCTATTGTGTTACTCTGCAGCATCCAAAAGAATATTAACATAATATTTTGCACTTGACTGTGGCAGTGAATACTGCAAAGAGTTATCAATTTACAGAACTGGGGTATACAAGCTTGTGCTTACATTCAGTATAACATCCCAAAATGTGTTAGGAATTTTTTCATTCAGATCAAAAAACATTATTGCTGAGAAGACTCAGACAGCTGAAAGCTAACATTAAGCAATGACATCTCCCTTTCATACCCAGCGAGGAGCAACATTTGTGGCTGGACAGTGTGACTACGAGTGTCAGTGCATGGGCCATAACAGCGTCCTGTGCAGCCCAATGCAATGTGAATTCAGCGAAGTCTGTAAGACGAAGGAAGGGGTCATGGGCTGCTTCCCTACCAAACCGGTTACCTGCCGTGTGTACGGTGACCCGCACTACATCACTTTTGATAAGAGGGCCTATAACTTCCAGGGAGGTTGCACATACACCCTGGCTACTACTACATGTGCCACGGACCCGTATGTAGGACGCGGACCGGTGCAGTTTAATGTGACCGGACGCAACGTAAACCCCACCAACCAAACCTTATCCCGCTCCAAGCTGGACGCTGTGACTCTCCAGGTGGATGGATTGCACATCACCTTGAATCAGAATGGGAATGTCATGGTAAGCATGATAAAGGCTTTCAATTCATCACTCAGTTACTGTCAAAGACCACTGACCGCTGATGCATAATTATGCTTAGTCTCATTAAGTTAAGTACAGTGTTGCATTCTTTGAACAAAATAATGTATTTATTTTAAATCTTTGTTTGGCTATTTTACTATAACTGGTAGTGGGAAAGGAACTATTGAAAATGTAACTCCATTCCAAATGGCCTTTTTTTTTTTTACAGTATGCCAGTCATTGAAATGTAATTATCTCCTGCCGGGCCAAGGTTTTTTGGTTTCTGGTTTTGTTTTGTTAGCTTTTTACCCCACTACCGTGAGTCCTCCTGACGCTGCAATCCACAACATACAGTCCTGGGTAGGCCACCCAGCCTGGCAGAGATATTCCTTTCTAGTTTATACTGGAATGCTTCCAAACTTCCAATAGCCTCAATATTAGTCCACATGTGTTCTAACAGTCAGGAGACATTATTGTGCCATAGGTCAGTGCAAAGAGTAAGCCATTTTTACCACAAGACACAAGCTGGAATATAGCTGACCCACTTGACTTTGCCCTGCTATCAAATCTACTCCAGTGCCCTGTATTAAATACTGCTCAACAGAATACCTTACAGTATGTAGGCCGACACAGTTGAAACATCTGCAGTGGAAAAGACACTCCGTTATGTGAGAATTGTGTAAAATAACTAAATAAGACTGTGAACTGACCCCTCTCTAGGTACATAAGAGCAGGGTGGAACTCCCCTACTCCACCCATGGCACATACGGCTCACTAAAGGTATTCAAGAAGGAGCAATATGTTGTCCTGGAGACGAACTTTGGCCTCAGGATGCTGATAGACGGGCAGAACAGGCTGTTCCTGCAGGTGGATGAGCGCTACATGGGGGAGATGAGTGGCCTGTGTGGTACCTATAATGGTGCACAGGGTGATGATTTCATAATGCCTGACGGTAACAACGCCACTGGGCCTGTCGAATTCGGCAAAAGCTGGAGGGTTATGGATGATACTGTGTGAGTTTCTTGACTTTACATGATTTCAGTAGACTAGTTTGATATTTTCATATATCTCAAGATGGCTTCCTGGTTAAATAAAGATTAAGAACAAAAGTTACTGAAGGCAATCAGGCTGAAATTCAGAATACCAATTGCCTAGTAGTCCATGTGTGGATAATCAATGTTTATAAAACAACTCACCTCACTTGCTTCGGAAGTCAACCATAAGATTCGTAATTATTCTTGCCACTGCACTGTATATTTCTGCTACCTGTTTTTGTGTCATAAAATCAAATTCAAATAATTGCATGCTCATTCCTCTCTAATCTATCTTGTGCAATCAGTTTCTCTCCACTGGTTGCCTGTGAGTTTCATTACTTTTAAAGCCCTGCAACTCTCCCACAGTTACATTTTAGATTACGCTGGTCCGCTATATGAGCCTGAGCACAGCCTTAGATCCTCACATAGGGCCCTCTTCTGGTTGGTCCTAAAACTTGCCTCATTACCTGGGACGATCAGCCTTTTGTGACCCCGGCATAGGCTTTGGAAAGCCCTACCTTAAGATTTAAATCTTAAGGTAGGATCGGCAATGCAACTGATGATAACACACCAGTTTTAAATCACTTCTGAAGACCTAGCTCTTTTCATCTTTTTTAAAGTTGTCTTTTTTTTTACTTTTCTTTGATGTTTTAGTTTTAACCAGATGATGAACTATATAGCATCGCTGCTCTGTTCATTTCATAGGTGAATATTCAAAAATAGCCGATGTAGTAGAACGGCTATTTTCAGCAAAGGGCAAGGAACAGGGTGAAATGGTTTGGTGTAGAGGGAAAAGGGGAGTATAGACCCCTGGGGCACTCCGGTCAGTGTGTTTGTTGTTTTGTTTTGTGAAGCACTTTGTAACTCTGTGTGGCGCTCTGAAAATAAAGTTCCATCTCATTATCATCAGTTGCATTGCCGATCCAGCTGACCCCAGACCCTGCAGTGTTGACGAGGAGGACAAGGCCTACAGTGAGTGTAGCATACTGTTTGGGGAGGCCTTCAGTCCCTGCCATGACCCCGTGCACCCAGAGACCTACCTTCACAGCTGTGCGTACGACTACTGTGCCACGAAGGGGGACCAACACACCTTGTGCGAGTCACTGGAGTCCTACGTGGCGGCCTGCCAGGTGGCAGGGGTGTCGCTGCGTGACTGGCAGACTGGTACAGCCTGTGGTGAGCATCTGAATGGGGCTTTGATAACTACCATAGGAGCAGCAGACTCATCGCATACAGCCCCATCTCCAATGGGGTTCTGTAGGTGAATCAAATTGGCCTTGATTGACAAATTGATATAAATGAATCACTGGCTGACGGCAATCAGCTATTGAAGACAATTCACACGATCAATCAACTCTGTTCTACATGCAGTAGTTCATATCGCTTGATTCCATCTACTTTCCTACTCTTATCTTTTAATAACTCTGACCACTGTCAAATTGATTCCCTCAATAACAGATTTCTTTCTTCTTTTAATTTCAGCTGCTCCTGAGACAACTCCAAAGCCCCCTCCCACTCCCACTCCCACACCCGACCAAACCAGTAAGCGCAGTCAGAGTTGCGAAGCTTGCTTTGAAAATTAAATGAACAATAAAATATTGATTACAGCAATCAATACATAATTCACTTTCAGGATTCACTGTTGGATTGTTTTCCCTCAAAGGGGTGAATGCAATATAAACGTTATTGTAAAACTCTATTCCAATTTGCAGGCTGTATTATGATACGAGCCTTATTATTACTATAGATATGGACCATTTGTACACTTTACTTTGTGTAGAATTATATTCTGTGCAGGATTTTATTATAAGGAATATTCAACTAAAAGACTACACTCAAGTATTGTTGTTTTCCCTCAAATGAACTGTCATTTAATCTGTGGTATATTAATGACCATCCTGTCAATTGTGTACTTGTTGTGCAAAAAGTGGGTTAATTATACAGCTCCATGTTTTTTGCTTTTTCAACAGTTTGCCCCTTAAACTGCAACTTTGAGAGTGGTCTGTGCGGGTGGGAACAGCTTGTACAGGACAGCTTTGATTGGACTAGACAGTCAGGCTCTACCGCATCACACCCTTCTGGGCCCGACTACGACCACACTACTGGAAGTAAGACACAATGCTAGGGCACAGGATTACTCTACATAGTAGCTAGTACAAAATATGTGCTGTCAGGAACATCAACCTTTATCCTTGCAATTATATTTGCATTCACGCCACGTTTTGTGATAATGAAGCTTTTGTGAAGGAGGCCGATGCACACCTCAAAGGTTGGCGACAGGTGCATATGAGTCAAAAATGCACAATTTAGGAGATCTCTGATGGTTAATGAAGTGATAATGAAGCTTACCATATGAATGTGTGTCACTGTGTTGTCTAGCTGGCTTCTACATGTACATTGAGGGTAACAGCGTGGTCCACGGAGACTCTGCCCGTCTTCTGAGTTCCAAGTGCCAATACACCGGCCACGTCTGCCTGCAGTTTTGGTACCATATGTACGGTTCGGCCAGAGCTATGGCCCTCAATATCTACCAGCTCCATGACAATGTTGTCACAAAGAAATGGTCACGAATCAACAACCAGGGACCAGAGTGGCGTGCGGCACAGGTTGATATAAATGTCTCTGGGCCTTTCCAGGTAAGGTCGATACTATATTACAGTACATACATTACATTACACTACAGTAATTTAGCAGACGCTTTTATCCAAAGCGACTTACAATAAGTGCAATCAACAAAGGTAGGGAACGAAAGCTACTAATCACCAGAGGTTATAAGTGCATTTTCTGCAATAACAACCAAGAGCATACCTAGCGCTGAGGTAAAAGTGCAATATATCAGCTACCTATTTCCTTAAACAGATGAGACAAAATAGCTAAATCAAATGAGCAGGAGCTAAAACAAATAATTGTATTGACTAAACAAGATCCAATAAACAATTCAACAATAAAACAAGCATTCGTACAACTAGTTAACAACAAGTAGGCCAGGCAAAGAGGAAGGGTAGTGTTTCCTGAAGAGGTGGGTTTTCAGCCTGCGGCAAAAGATGGGCAGTGACTCTGCTGTCCTGACATCAGTGGGAAGTTCATTCCACCACTGTGGGGCCATAGAATAACTATGTGATCAACCTACCGACAAGATAATTTTCATGCATGGATGAATGGCTGATTTGGCTCAGTGATTAATGCATTCCCCATATTCCCTGTTTCAGATCATAATAGAAGCAATCCGAGGTTCTGACCCTCTATCAGACATAGCTATAGATGACATTTCCATCCATTTGGGCTCATGCTCAGGTGAGGATGTCCTAATACAGAAAACCTGTTTTTGGTTGCAAACAAAAAGGAAAAAAAGCCTAAACTCATGTCGTTGATATGTGTCTACATTCTCTAGCTGGTTCCTCTTTCCTGGTTAATGCTCCCTCAGTGTCTCCCTCCACTGGTGGAGAGGTTATTGCCCCACACACAGGTAAACAAACAGGATTTATTTTCTTAATTTAAATTGTCAGTGGTTTCTCTGTCAAATGAAAGGTTGTTTACTATAGATCTGCAAATTTGAAGGTACATTAAGGTTACAAAATACAGATCTTTGTCCCTGTACGTTGTCGAAAGGACAGAATATGTATCATGTAATATATTGCTTTAATCCAAACAGGTTACATATTAACATGTGTTTTCTTCCAAGCAAATAGCTGAGCTGCAGTTTTGTCAGGAAATTAAAGTTACATATTACTGGGTTTTTAATTTAGATAAAAGCCTAAAAGGTCAAAACATTTGGCTCATGTTAATATTTTGCAAATGTTCCTTTCACAGTCTGCAACATGGACTGCAGCTTTGACAGCAATCTTTGCAGCTGGAGTCAGATGATGACGGATGCTTTTGATTGGACATGGGCAAGTGGCTCCACCCCTACTCTGTTGACCGGGCCGTCTGCTGACCACACCCGTGGAGGTAGTACAGTCTCCAGCTTTACATTACATTTACATTTTTAAACCAAATGGACCCTTATGAGTCTGTAACTCTAAGAGTGCATAAAATAGAACCATATGCCCCCTTATGGGTCTGTAACTCTGAGAGTGTACAAATGGAACCAAATAGATTCATTAACACTGAGTATTTTACAGTGGAGCTTGAGGCCCCAGAGATATAATTTGTATCAAATGGTGTCCATGGCCTAATACATATCAAACTGGGGGTTCTGGAAATAATTTTAAAAGAAATGTTACGAATCACCGTACTAGATATTCTATTATTATAATAGTGCCAGCATTTCACATTTGAGATCATATGCTGAAACACAATTCCCTTTGATGATAACGACAATTAATATTATGTGTATGTGATGGATAATCTTGATCAATTTCACCCCACTTGTCTAGATGGTCACTACATGTACATCGAGGCCAGCAGTGTGACCCATGGAGATACAGCTCGTCTTCAAAGTTCTGAGTGTTCTGCCTCCGGGCCTCAGTGTCTGCAGTTCTGGTACCACATGTACGGCTCTGCTGATACAATGGGTCTCCAAGCCTACTTGCTTGAGGACAGACTAGCCGATGCCGTTTGGTGGAAGAGGAATGACCAAGGAAATATGTGGCACCTGGCTCAGGTGGACTTCACCTCAACTGGACCTTTCCAGGTAAACTCCACTGATAATCAAAGGATTGCCTTCCTCTGGTTGACTTCAGATATTAATCCAGTTAAATACAGTTAAACCTCCTGTTTTCAATAGACACTAATGTATTTGCCGAAAACAGCCAGTCTACAAGTTCACAAAGTGTTGTTTTGCGACTCATTGTTAGATTGTAGAACTGCTATTTTCACCAAATGTTAGCTCAATGGTTGAGCCCCAGGTTTGAGTAGTTAGTCATACTGTAACTTTTCATCATTTTTTTCAATTAAGAAATTATACTTTTTCCCCGGCATATTTTTCACAAGAACCATTCCACATTGTGTGACCACTTCTCTAAATATTTAGTGTCTGCCAGTGTCTCTATTACCAGCCAGCAAGTAACTAATGCTGTAATGACCATTTATTTTACCAGAGGTGTAACGTTTTGCACAAAAAGTAAAACGTTACACAGTATGACTTTAATACCAGTATTATTATTACAATAACCGTAATACTGAAAACAATGAATGTGTCCATTCAGATCATTTTTGAAGGGCGTAGAGGTTCCAGCGATCAGTCCGACGTGGCGATAGACGATGTGAAACTTTATCATGGCCGATGCTCTGGTAAGAACCATATAAAGATGAATCGCTCATCAAAACTTAACTGCTCTCCTAATCCATCACCTAGTGTGCTTGACAAAATATTGCAACTGCCTACAGTGTTCACCATATTAACACAGTGGCCATATTTCTCTTACGTCATACTCTCAGTTTCTCACCCCGTCAAGTACAGCAAAACGTTGTATGGTCACTAACACCGTTATTATACCCTTACAGGTCTGAATAGTACTGTGACGCCCATCCCTCCTAAACCTGACACCACAGCACCTCCACGTCCTTCAGAGACAACCACTGCAGCTCCGCACCCCCCTGTGGTCAATGCTACTGCCCAGCCCCCTGTTACAGCTGAACCCCCCATAGTGACTGCAACTACACCTCCTGTGGTGGATGCAACAACAAACACTACTGTTGCTCCAGATAACAGACCCATAGCTCCACATCCAGGTAGTGTGGCGGTTCAATAGGGGTACTTTTATAAGGACCTGCTTTTTTTTATCAAATTGCTTGTGATTCAAGAACCAAATATTTGCTGCTGTGCCACTTTAAGCTGCAACATTTCCATGTCAAGGACCCCCATTCAGTATCTATATGTATTTGGCTGCAGACACCATATGTGTGTGTGTTTTTTGTGCCAGGGACCCCCATAAGAAAAAAATTGTGTTGTTAATTTAAATTATTCACAAAAATAGAGTATCTACAAGCTCACAATGCGTCGCACCGCAATGCGTTGAGAGCTTGTCGAGTAGCTATATTAGAATAGCTGAAGTACAAAATAGGGATCGAGTGGTTAAACTTATATTGATGCTATTTTAATACATTTTGCTGGGGACCCCCTGGAACCCACTCAATGATCTCTGCGGGTTCCCAGACCCCACTTTGAGAACCACTGGTCTGAGCCACTCTGTATGTTTCAAGTAGAAACTGAGAGCTGCATGGTCACAGCTTAAAACAGACCACATGCTTGTTTTTTTTTACATTTTCTTAAACAACCATCTGACAGGACAGTCTAATTCTTTTCATGATTCTTCTTTTCAGTCTGCAGGTTGAACTGTGATTTTGAAGGAGATTTGTGTGAATGGAGCCAGCTATTGACTGATGCATTTGACTGGACACGGTATAGTGGATCCACTCCAACAATGCTGACAGGGCCATCCTCAGACCACACTAGAGGAAGTAGGTATCAGCATGTTTTAGTATTGTGCAGTCAATGGTGTACATTAAATGTACAATACAAATTTTGCATTGGAACTGAATTACTTTATCTAAACTGTTAGGTAAATAGAGTTACGCGTTACGCCTGTAGAGTATAGATCTCTACTCTACAGGCAGTTTTGGCAATTCCAATTATATTATCACTAATTCAATTTAGCAACAACAATGGATTGTTTTTCAACATATTAAGGTTCAAGATTGAAGGCTACTTTATTTGTCCTTTAGGGAAATTTGTCCACATAAAAATATATACTGTACAATTATAGTGCAGTAACAGAATGAAAATAACAAAAAAGAAGTACAAACATAGATAAGTGCATTAGCAAACTGACAAATCCCAAAGGCCAGAAATTCAGCCTTGTCAGGTGTGTGAATAAAGTAGCAGTTTACCAATTTCCATTTAAGTTGCCGAAGACAGCGCAAGACAGTAAAATAAATCTCCTCAGGACTGCTACAGTCTTGGCATTTTAATCAAGCCTAACAGCTCATGCATAACAGTTGCACTGGTTTTGGAATGCCCTCAAAATAATTTGACAGGCGTTAAATGCATGGCTTAAAGCAAACAACTGACTCACCATTTCTCAAGTGAACAGGTCCGAAGTATAAATATGAACAAGGAAGTGAATCAAATTTATATGATTTATATGCCAAAATGCTCTTGGTTCGGCTGTGCGCTGAAGTCACTGACTGCTAACGTCATTTAATTTCTACAATTCATGGCATGGCCATACTCTGATAGACCAACTCGCATAGGCAGATGAACAAAAAATATTCCACTCCACCAGTATCTGATGCACAGTTACTCAGTTGTCATCTGCTCAATATTAAACCTTCAGTTACCCCCACCCCCACCCCCCCTACATTTTGATTGCTATTCATGTTCTAAAACAATAGAAAGAGCTGTGAAGTGTAACCCTATTGTTGACTGCAAGAATGGCATAAACAATATCTAAATGAGCCTTACTGTATGCCTGCTGAACAAACTATGGTTACACTCCATTAACAGTAAAACAGGATCCTGAGTTCTTAGTGGCTGATGGTGGATTCACTAACACTTCCTGACTGGCGCTGCCTATCATGGTAAAATAGACCCAGTAACGTTTTACCTTTGCATTGGTAGTGATGAAATGAATAATGATTAAACAGCGCGGTGCCTCCACTGCGGAAATAATACACCAACTATTATGGTATATCCTGTACTTCCCCAGAAACCTTATTGGAAAAATGTATATGAAAACCTCTAACCAAACAGACAACACCTTTTTATATATAAGCATCAAAAAGGTTTATTATTGTTTGACTGTGTGTGTGTGTGTGTGTGTGTGTGTGTGTGTGTGTGTGTGTGTGTGTGTGTGTGTGTGTGTGTGTGTGCGCGCAGTTTAGAATAAGCAATGCAATAAGTAACCTTCAAATTTGTTCACCTAGGCAACAACAATTATTTGGTTAATCAAGAAATACCTCCAAACTGTATTTGACAAAAAATAAAAATAAAACAAACCCTTAACCTCACTGGTGGGGCAATATCAGAACAGAGAACTTCACAAATGTTCCTTTTAAATACCAAAACCTCTGCTTAAATGTACAGGCAACCTCCAATAAACAAAATAAACAAACACCCCAAAAAGAAAACTCTATAGAAGACGCATTGGAATATTCCAGTAAAACCCAAATACCTCAGTTCAACCTATATAACCAAGCGCTTGGATTTCTAATTTGTTGGGGCCCAGTTGGTGCACATAGATGAATGAGTAAGCAATATCATAGTCCTTCGGAAGGACCAAGGAAGGACTAGCAAGCAATATTGTACTCCACTGTCTGTTGTCAGTACTCACGAAACACTTGTAAACGACGCGCGCTGTATTCAAGCCTCTCTCCGGTGGACGTGCGCGGTAGGATCCTCTGAACGAGCCCGCAGGGCAAACCTCTCCAGCCGGGCGCTGGGGGGGGAAACGCTGTCCTTCCACGCGGTGATGGCGGTTCCGTCGAGACAACAGCTACTACGCAACGCTGCTGACCATCACTGAATGTTTTTCACAGTTCACACAGGTCGCTTCGCATTCACAGCTTCGTTGACGTCTTCGTGATTTAATTTCAATTGTCTCGGATCACGCATAAATGCGGAGTTTTATCTGAAATCGTCTCTGCCACTCGGCGGGCGATCAAACAACTGCTGCTGCAGTATAACAAATACTGACTCAAAACTATTACTAATAACATTCACAGGCGCATAAACGTGAAGGCTCTGATGAAACAATTGACCAGGATTTGGGCCAATACAACGTATTTAAGTCACCAAATATTCACTGGACATGTATAAACACAGAGACCACAATGGCCGCGACCTGTCTCTCTGAAGACTTCTCCTCAACTGACTTCAAAGGGGAAAACCCCAGGTACAAATACCCCCCACCTGAAACCACGCTTGCTGATGAGGTACCCCTCCTCCACAATCTAACGTGTCCCAGATTAGCCTGGGCAGCATTCCTTTTCGGGTATATGATCCGGTCGGAAAAAAAAAGAAAAGCGACCGGATCGCGACAAACCGGAAAGACGTCTCACCCCAAAATAGGTCCGTCCCCAAAATCCTTGATACGGCGTAGTTTAGCTTATTTTTTAAATATAAATGTGAGTGTACTTTCCAGAGACTATTTAGCGTCTGTATTATCCATATTATCCCACGGGGAAATTCTATTCCATTTAAATAGGGATTGGGGAACCAAAACAAAGCGGCACCATAAAACCGGATCGCGACAAAACCGGAAAGAGGATGCTTTTTTTTTTTTTTTTTCAGTAGGCGTGGTCTAGACCGGATCATATGGGCCTTCAGTAACGAATACCAGGCTTTCCTCCGAGGTGGAAAGACTGGTGATGCGAGGTTAGTCCCAGATTGGTTTAGACACAAGGAGACACTATCAATACAAAACACTTACATTAGTTAATACATATGTGAAGTTATATTATTAAACCATGAGTATTCTGAAAATAAAACAATAGAATGCACTATTTCACAGTGATACCAAAAATGTGTTTTAACAGGGCTTTACATTAGTATTTAATATTTTTGAATAATTATGACTCAATAAAAGTGTTGCTGGAGAAAGTCCACCATTATTTATTAAAGTATTGACTAAATATAGTAATCAATTGTATAAATTATTTTTGCAATGATGTATTTTCAGCTGAAGTTGCATTTATCAGACGTTTGTTTGAAAAAAAAACATAGACATACTTCTATAAAGCTAAAAATGTGTCAATCTAAGCAAGTGCTACGTCATCTTTTAGCTCTGATCCTCTACTTTCATATGAAAAAGATTACAGAAAAACGTAAATGCTCAATGACTATCTAGTTGTTATGCTCAGTCACAATTAAGTAACAATATCGTTTCTGTTACTTGAAGTAAACCTGTCGATATTCAACTTGTCTAGATGGTCACTACATGTACATCGAGGCCAGCAGTGTGACCTATGGAGATTCAGCTCGTCTTCAAAGCTCTGAGTGTTCTGACCCCGGGCCTCAGTGTCTGCAGTTCTGGTACCACATGTACGGCTCTGCTGATACTATGGGCCTCCATGCTTACTTGCTCGAGGGCAGACTAGCCAATTCTGTTTGGTGGAAGAGGAATGACCAAGGAAATATGTGGCACCTGGCTCAGGTGGACTTCACCCCAGCTGGACCTTTCCAGGTGTGTGACCTGCAACTGTTCTTTTCCTGACTGTCACCAGCCGTGTAGAGCTGTTTGATTATGAAAACTTGCCGCTAACATTTTTATGAATTGAAATAGCCGTAGCAGCAAGTATCCAGGTCTTGTAATGCTTCGTCACAATTTGTTTAAATTGTTGGTACTCCTGCAACTGTTTTTCTACTCAAAATAATTCAATTTTAGATCATCTTTGAGGGACGCAGAGGTTCAACTGACCAGTCGGATGTTGCCATAGATGATATATCTCTACACCGTGGCCGCTGTGCTGGTGAGGACAATATTCCACTCTAGTATGTTTGTACAAAATACTATATGAACTAGTTGATGATTTGATGATGATTTTGACATTTTATTATAGATTTGGTCAAGCCAGAAACCCCTGCTCCCCCAACTGCTGGTCCAGGTACAACAGAGAGGCCTGTGGTTCCTCCAGTCAACAACTCCACTGTACAACCACCAACCACATTCACAACACGCTCCACTACAACAACACCTACAACTGATAACAGTATACAACCCTCTACAACCATGAGACCTGTGACCCCTACCACAACACAAAGACCTGAAAGCCCAACCACAGCAAGACCCAAACCGCCAACCACAACTAGACCTGAACCTCCAACCACAGCAAGACCCAAACCCACAACCACAACTAGACCTGAACCTCCAACCACAGCAAGACCCCAACCCCCAACCACAACTAGACCTGAGCCCCCAACCACAGCAAGACCCCAACCCCCAACCACAACTAGACCCGAACCCCCAACCACAGCAAGACCCAAACCCCCAACCACAACTAGACCTGAACCCCCAACCACAGCAAGACCAAACCCGCCAACCACAACTAGACCCGAACCCACAACCACAGCAAGACCCCAACCCCCAACCACAACTAGACCCAAACCCACAACCACAGCAAGACCCCAACCCCCAACCACAACCACAACTAGACCCAAACCCACAACAACAGCAAGACCCAAACCCCCAACCACAACAACACCAAAACCCTCGACCACTACTCGACCACTACCACCAACAACAGAGAGGCCAAGGCCTCCAACCACAGGAAGACCACAGCCTCCTACTACAGCTGAGCCTAGTATGTTTTGCATTTACAGATTTAAAGAGATTTGAAATGTGGGCAGTATTTTCCAACAGTATTATTAGAGACAGTATCCTCACCAGTGGCAGTGCAGTGGCTTTAATGTCAACAAGAACAGTAATCTCAGTTCCCAGAAGCTGGGAAAAAAGCGAGAGCAGAGACGCTGCAAAGACAACCTGACTGTAGTTATTTATTTATTTTTCCTCCTCCGTTTCTCTCTGTCTCACACACGTTCTGTCTAACTCTCTCTCTCTCTCTCCCTCTCTCTCCCTCCCTAGCACCTTCTTGCCCACAGAACAGCCACTACAGCACTTGTATGCCGGCCTGTCAGCCCACCTGTAACCGCTTGCACGGCCATCCTGACTGCAGAGAGGATGAACCTTGTGTGCAGGGATGTGTGTGTGATGACGGCTTTGTGCTGAAACAGAGAGTTTGTGTGCCTGTCCAACAGTGCGGCTGTGTGGACAGGAACGGGAACAAATATCATGTGAGTAACATACTTCAAAATGACTAACAGAAGGCACCAACATCTCTTTTTACAGTACAGTAGGCTACAGTACATTTGCATGTGCAAGGAATTGCACTAGATGTACAGTGTGAACAGCTTCATACATCATACATCACCACGAAAGAGAAGTACATTGCCATAGGAAATGACAAGATTAAAAACATATAACATAGTAGCCTACTCTATTCTGGGGAATAGTATTGTAAGGTGGTGGAATGATTGTACGGAGGTGTCCAAGAATACACAGGCAGTGTGATTGTGTACATGTTGATGGCCGTGGGTTGAGAGGCCATCTGAGAATCGGAATGTCGCTAGTTTATCAAGCCAGAGAACTCTTCCACAATCTTCGATTGCCACAGAAAGTCTGTAACTATGCCTCCTGAAAGCAGCGAACGGAAGTTGTCATCATTTTATCATTTCCGTTCATGAAAATATATTTCAGAAAATCTTTCAAATATATTTTAGAATTTCCATTTTTGCTAAGCAGCAAACTAGATACAGATGACTCCGACTAATTTGATGTACAGTAGGATTTATTTATGCGACTGCAAAAGTGAAACAGAATTGGGGGAAAGGATATCCACTTTACAATCTTGCACACATTTTCAGCACTTCCGTTGCACAAATAGACGATCTACAAGCATTTGAAAATTGTTTGAACCAATAGTCTGTCTCGAGAGACTAGTCACCGGATTGACCCTTGGCTTGTCTAGTCTACATGTCAAAGTAACTGGGGTATAGTGCCTGAGCAAGGCGCTCAACCCCTAACAGCCCCCTGTGCACTCATCTGAGCCATTTGAACAGCCATCTGTTGGTTAAATCCTGATGGCTGCTCCAGATGTTTTATTCAACGATAAGCTGAGAGTCATCCATATACAGAGTGCAGTTGTAGCATTAAGTCCATTTTCATTGCTCTTCTTTCCAGTTTGACGAGGTGTGGTACACAAACCACTGCAGTCAGAAATGTGAATGTGAGGAAGAGGATGGTGCGGGGAAGATTGATTGTGACGATGAAGGCGAGTGTGACGGAGACGATGTCTGCCTTCAGAACAAGGAGGGCCAGTATTCCTGCCAGTCCACAGGTACAATCTCTTTTTGACAAAAATGTAATCAAAACCTTACCAATTGCCCCCCCTGCCCCCCCCCCCCCCCACTTTTAAACCTTATTCAATCTATCCTAATGGAATGGTTTAGTAAAATGACCACACGTTCTCTCACCTATCGACAGATTTCAGTGAGTGCACCATCAACGGTGACCCCGAGTACAGAAGCTTCGATAACATGAAGTACGAGTTTGAGGGCAAGCACTCGTACGTGCTGGTCCAGACCACCGGCCTGCCACAGAACCTTCAAGAGGTCTACGTAGAAGGCATCAACGCTGGTGGTGATCACAGCGACGAGGACAGCCACGGAAGTAGCAGTGAAGAGCATGGCAGTCGCAGAGATCGTGACAGCGATGAAGATGACAGCAGAGAGAGTAGCAGCAAGGAAGATGACAGCAGTGAGGAGGATGATGACCGCCACAGGCTAAGAGAGCTGAAGATCCGAGTCTATAATCACACTGTGGAGTTCAAGAAGAACAGGAGGCTGGTCGTAAGTAGGGCAGGGAGTAATGGACAAAATCTAATGTCACAATATTTTTTACCAAATCCCCCAATATCGATATTGTGATAATATCCTATTGTGATAATACATTTATTTATTTTTATTTGTACATTCTTCAAAACTTCAGAAATCTATTTTCAAACATTTTCAAACAGATTTGAAAGTGTAAAATAGGGCATAAGTGTGTAAAATCAGGAAAAGACAACACTTACTGTACTGTATGCCATATCACAATATTATGATATCCAAAATCCCAGACTCCCTAGTCCTAAAGTATTGAGGTTGCATTGCAATTGCCTTCACCCTCACTCTCCTCTGGAGCATTTCACTGCAGTGCAGAATGTATTTCAATATCTTGGGATATTGTTATCATATTTCAGACCGTGCACAAACATTTGCTCCGGCGCTGAGGGCAAGAACCATTGCTCCTTCAAATTATCTCTCGAAGGTTTTACGATAGTGATGGTGCCTGGAACACTAAGAACTAAATTATGATGTGTCATGTTTATTTCCCTGTTGGCATGCCGCATGTCTTTGGGTGTGTGAGTGTGTGTGTGTGTGTGTGTGTGTGTGTGTGTGTGTGTGTGTGTGTGTGTGTGCGGATGCATGTGTGTGTGCGTGCGTGCTTGTCACTATCCACTGCAATCACCCGTAGCGAGGGCAAATAGGAAAGATAAACCAATGATAAGACAGATGACTCATAGTACCTTTGGGGAAAAAAGCAGAACCCATCATATACAGTATATCATTTTTGCATTTAATATGTAGTATTGCTCTTCTGCCTTACCTTAACAGACATGCAGTAGATACTGCAGTATTTTGACAAACTAATGTATGCATACATTTGATACAACTGTTGGAATTCTTATAAATGTGCTTTGCAGGGAAAATATGTAAGAGAAAATCGTATTTGTGAATATGAAACTGAATAATTATTTCGTAAAGCTCCAATGGTCTTTGTTCACCTCAGCAATGGTAATGAGCTAAAAGTAATTCATCTTCCCAACAATTTCAAATAATACTAATATGAAAAAATAATCCTTATACCAGTGCTCACCACAGGGTCACAGAAAGCATGCACAATACTACTGATGTCATGATCAGATATGCCTTGTTGCATATCATTGTATGTTTTTTTGGTCAATTAATGGCTTTGTTCGTTGTACAAGAGTGTCCGACAAAAGTAGCAGAAATAGCCAATCTACAGGCTCACAATGAATGGCATCGTGATGTGTTCTGCGCTTATAGATTTGCTATTTCTGCTATGTTTGGAAAAGGGGGGAATGTTATGGAGTTACATTTTGTGTCTTGTCTTGTGACTAAATAATAACTACATTGGAGCCATTGGAACACAGCAGTTCTTTCTACCATTTCCTGACAAGTAACTTCTTTTGGACATACAAGGTTTCCATCCGACAGCAACAATATGATTAAAGGCAAATTTTGACTCTGGCTCTAGGTGGATGGTAGGAGAACTCATCCCCCTGTCTCCCCGGCTGGAGGTCTAAAGATCAAGGAGCGTTCTTCACGCATCTACATGACGACAGACTTTGGCCTGTCCGTAGAGTTTGATGGAAACAGCAGAGCAGGTAAAGCATGGAGTCTGCATACATATCAGCACAAGATCGGTTTAGATCAGTGGTTCTCAAAGTGGGATCCGGGGACCCCCAGGGGTCCTTGAGGGGGTTCCAGGGGGTCAGCTGCAAAATGTGTTAATATAGCATCAAGTAGTTGAACCACTTTAAACCTATATACAATGGCTAATTGAAAATAGCTATTTTCAAAACATTTTGAAAGATTTATAGCATTTTAAACCTAATATTAACAATATTGAGAGACAGTAACGTGGAGACTGGATTCAGACTTTGTCCTCACAGGGATCATGTGCTCAGTGCACTCCTTGGCTGTGCCACCAGGCACTGAGCTGTCCAACGTTTAAACATGAGGCTATACATCTGTCTTCATCGTAACATCATCTAATGTATGGCATATGAAATGTCAATATTTAATGGAAATATTAATGTTTTGATGTTTTGTATTTTGATATTATGATTTGCATGAACAATATGTAATATCAATGACATGATGTTGGTATGTTGTATACAGAGATCGTTCTCCCACACACATATAAGAGGAAGGTGGGAGGCTTGTGTGGGAACTTCGACGGTAAAAAGAAGAACGACTGGATGAAACCAGACGGCAGCCAGGCCAGGAGTGTAAAAGAGTTTGGACAGAGCTGGAGAGTGACAGAGGACTCAATTAACATCAGATGGAGGTATGGGTCCAATGAAAGAATCAGTTTCATAAAACCATATTCACAAAAATCTACCTGGTAGAGTTAGTATGTACAATAACTAACAACTCCAGTGGTTGGAGGTGGTCTTCCTGCCCCTCTGTTGAGACATTTACATTCGGTTTTGAGGAATCCTGGCAAACTTTGGAAGCCAATGTTAGCCAATCAGGAAGGAATATGAAAAATGGGACAGATCCCTCTTGATCACATGACTATAGAGATACTGTGTACCGATTTGCGTGATGTTTGGACAAAATCTGAAGGTGTAATATAAAGAAAAAAAGTTTTACAAAGGTCGGCCACCTGGTGGCGCTATAAAAGGCAGATGTGAAAAAAGTGTGCATACAAAGTTTTACACAAATCGGTCCAGTTATAGGTAAAAACGTGAATCGGACTGTTATAGTGCCACCATGAGGCCGATTTGAAAATGTTCAAGTGGCATTTCTTCCATGGCCTAGTGGCAATGTGCGTGCAAAGTCACACGGCAATCGCACGCTGTGTTCATGATTTGAGGCATTTTGTTCAAAACAGACCACACCTGCAAACTTTGGAAGCCAATCCTAGCCAATCAGGACGGAATATGAAAAATCCGACAGACCAGTTTGTTTTAATCACTATAGAGATACCGTGTACTGATTTGCGTGATATTTGGGAAAAATCTGTATGAGTAATAAAAAATAAAAAAAAAATCTGCCTCCTGGTGGCACTATAACAGGCATCCAGGGAGCGTGCGTGCACAGTTTCGCTGCGATCGGGCCAATGGTGCCGTGGGGGGGACAGGGTGCAAAACATTGTCTCGGCCATGCCTTCGGTCTGGCGGAGACAATGAGCAAGAAATGTCATTGCAGCTTTAACTTGTCGATGTTTGATCAAACAATCACAGGATTACATGCATTTTTCATTGATGTAATATGTGCTTGCTTCCGTAACCAAACACTAAGCCATGCAGGTTGACATTTGGCTTATTGTTTCACAGCAGAAGGCATGAGTCTACCATGACAATGAAAACCTTCTTCTCAAGTTAAATATAGAATATCAAACTGATGTGGGTGTTCTTTTTCCTCAGGCGAACGTCTCCTCTGCGCACCTACGCTTGAGACTGGGTTGACAAAGATGACAAAGCACATATTTAGAGGCAATTGTCTCTCCACTTTCTGTATTCACAAAACACAATAAACAATGGTAACAGTAAATAAAACGCTTTCCTACTATAACTTGCATTATTCCACAGTGAAAGTACATCCCTTCCGTATCTACTTGATGTAATCTCAAATATTTGATGTTCAAAGTGCATTTAAAAGCCAATAAAGTTACATCAAAAAGGATAGTAAGAATTGCTGTAAAGAACACTCCTTTCTTGATCTTCTACTGTAAATCTTTGTTTATTTCTGTAAATGCTTCATTGTGCAGTATGACAAATGATGAATAACATGTAGCACTTAAGTAAAACAATGTACTGTACTACTTTATGTGTGTCACTACCAAATGTTTACTATTTATTCTGAGCTTATATTCTCTCATGACTCCTTTCTGAATATTTGAAAATGAACAATGTATTTTGTCACATCTGCATCCAACTGAATGTATATTTATCTTTAATATCTGTGGAATGACATTTTTAATATATAATAATAAATATCACTTTAATAAATGTTGACACTGCAGCTGGCAAGTGGTAGCAATGTCTGTCTGAGTGTCTGTGATGAATGGTCTAATGGAGTCCTTGGGGACTTTCAAAGATAGTTTGTCTCTGAGGCTATATGTGACTTGTCATTGTTTTCTGTCTTCTCCGTAGAGACATCAGTGGCTTGTCTAGCCACTGATGTCTTCAAGGAGGGGATAGAAAACAGGTATGACAGCAGTTCAGGAGCATGATGTTACGCAAAATACATTTCCATCCCCGGCAGACAATGGTATTAGTCATTCCGTGTGTGTGTGTGTGTGTGTGTGTGTGTGTGTGTGTGTGTGTGTGTGTGTGTGTGTGTGTGTGTGTGTGTGTGAGAGACATATAAGGGCTGTAAAGCGGGCCTGTATTCAGGTGTCAGACTGAAACATGGATGGATTTATAGTGCACCACTTTCTCATAATGATTTTGCTGTCTTATAACGGTGAGTGAAGTATTGTTTAGTTAATGTATTATTAATATGACAATGGTTATCAGAATCCATCTAACTGTGTGTGTGTGTGTGTGTGTGTGTGTGTGTGTGTGTGTGTGTGTGTGTGTGTGTGTGTGTGTGTGTGTGTGTGTGTGTGTGTGTGTTTCTCTCTCTCTCACTAGATATATATATACTGTGTATATAATTATTATTATTATTATTATTATTATTTACCTTGGAACTATACGGTTCTACCTCTGTTCAGAGTTCACATTCTATAGGGTGTAAGCAGATTCGATCATTTGAATTGATAGTTTTAGATACATAATTTTTTAGTAAAAACACATCTTCACGCAAGGATGTTGTTGGCATTCAGTGAACCGGAATCATGACCATTCAAGTGTCAGGCTAATTGTTTTTGTTACACCCGTCTGACAGGCTTCTGTCTACCGCTGAAATAAAAGCTTACGCCTGCTGTTACTCTGTCGCACAATGGCGTCGCTTGCCGAACATAGCCGCTCTACAAGCTCACAACGCATGCCGATGTTATGTGTTGTGAGCTTGTAGATCAGCTATTTTTTCCCCTGGCATTTACACGAGGCATCCATTCTAATTGACACTGTCTCTTCTCCATTGTGCAGTGAAATTGGCCTATAAATGCCTGGAACTATCAATATGAGATCTTCCATTTCTCAATTTCTCAATTAAACAAACAAAGACATGTTGTGCAACAACTCTGACAGCATGGTGGAAAGTCACTTCTTATTTACTCAAACCAATATGGTACAATCCAGAATTCCAGTCATAAAATAAACTTCACATTTTTAATTAATGGAAACCACATTAGATATTTCTCATCAGGAAAATATATTTACTGTAGACTATATCAGGGCAGGAATGTCAGGGGTCCATGAAGGCCATGGCCGCCGTTGCCCCAGAGTTTGGCCTTCTGCCCTTCAAAAAATTATCTGCCCTGAGGCCACAGTGGCCTTGATGCCCGATCCACACTGCCCCCAGCTGATTTAACAGTTCTCCTCTGTCTCTTTCCTGTAGTCTTCACATACATGAACCGTTTGTGGTCAGAGAAGGACATATGCAACTGAACTAGGCCCTTGCAAGAGCGTATTGCCAAAAAGGGTGACAAAAAGGATGATTAAAAATATTTACATCAAGGTCCTCTGCCAGCTGCAAAGAAAACTCAGACAGTCTATGTGACTTCTGAGACACAGAACATAAACTCACATGCACTAATAATTCACATGCTGTTTGGGCCAACAGTTACAGGATATAAGGTCATCAGACAGAGTACAGAATTACCGTTTCTATTTCACAGTCAAGAATCTGAATTCTGAAACCCCTCCTCAATTCTCATCCCCATCTTCAAACCAGTCCAGTGACTCTGAGTACGAACTTCTGAACTCCTTTTCAGGAGTTTGTGCAAAAAAATATTTATTTCACAGATGGTTATACTTCATATTTAGTTCATACAAATTATTTCTTAACCCTTAAATTACATTTATTATTTCAGTGGACTTAATATCAGTGTTTTATTTGATGGCCTTGCTGTCCTTGTATTTGACCTTTGTGGCCTTAAAATATTTACAAGGCCAAAGGACATGGCCTTGCCCCTAAAAAGATGAAATTCCCGGCCTGGACTATACTGCTATATGCTATATCGGTGCCCCTCCCCTTAAAGGAGTAGTTCACCCAAAGAATTACTTATTTTCTATCAATTACACACCCCATGAAGCTTTGAATTCATGGAGATGTTTTAGTTTTCGTCACATTCCTGAGCCAATAATTTGATGACCGGGTGGCTGCTCACCGGAGACTCTGCCAGTCATCAAATTATTTGCTCAGGAATGCGACAAAAACAAAAAAATCTCCATGAATTCAAGAATCCATGAGGTGTGTAATTGATAGAAAATAAGTATTTTTTGGGGTGAACTACTACTCCTTTAAGCATAATTTCTACTTCAATCATACAGTATGTGTCTTTCAAAAGCAAGCTTAAGCCCTTCCTATTTTCTCAGGACGTGTGCATTTAGTGCGTGTGCATGTGTGCGTGTGTGCGTGTGTGTGTGTGTGTGTGTGTGTGTCTTTTCTGTTGGTATATGAGAGTTGTTGTGGTTCATACATGCTGCATCTTTTGATTTAAATGGATAGGGTTTATAAAACCTTGGTTGTATGTCTGTCAGTGGGAGGATGGGGGTGGTACCCCAATTTGTACTGTACTGTATGTCTGTAGGCCTTTTATTGTGAAGCACATTGGGGTTAGTACGGTATGTATGACATGTGCGATTCACGTAAACTAGCATGTTTTTGTTTGTGTGGTTGGGTACATCTGAAGTCCTGTGGGAACCACACAGTCCACAGTTCAAAATAAGCTCATGTCATTTCCTCGGTTTCATCCGGTCCTCATAGCCGACGCAACAACAACTGACTCCGGTTTGGCAGACGCCGTCAACCAGACCGACTCGTCTGCCTCGGTTCCTCCGACCTCCTCTGGCTTGGCCACAGACACACAGCCAGAGACCTCACAAGACGCATCAACTCCTACTTCACATCCAGACGCTTCGAAGTCCACCTCTCAAAACACAACCACCCCAAATACCTCCACGTCCCATCTGCTGAACACAACGACATCTGCCTCCACTTCACCCACTTCCTCGCAGATCACCTCAGAACGTTCAAACGTCACACAACGACCTTTCCCCTTCAACATCTCCCTGGACTTCAACAGCTTGGCCAGGCAGCCGCCGACTTCATCCCCATATCCTCCTCCAGGAGGCCCTAGCATTATCACACCTCATCCTCCAATACCTCCACAGGGTAAGGCCTGAGTATTCAAAATAGCAGATCTACGAGCTTTATTGTAAGGTTGTAGATGTGCTATTCCCGGTGCACGACACCGGTGCACAACAATGTATGACAGGGCTTGTTGAAAAGACTCAAATGTAACATTGCTTCGGATCACTTAAATTGATATTGTGTGCATTAATGCAGAAATATGTATACTGTTTATCCAACGTGTCATATCTTCCAAAATATCTAAAAACAAAAATGTCTGAAACTATTTTGACAACCATATGGGAAGAAAATATATTTTTAGGGAGGACAAAAATGTATCTAAAATACATTATTTAAAACTACTTTGAAATTGTATTTTCAGGGTGCACTTATCTTCAAATACTTTTCGGACCATTATTTTAAGTCTGGTAAAGAGCAACAAATAGTAGGTGACATTTGTGTGTGTGTGTGTGTGTGTGTGTGTGTGTGTGTGTGTGTGTGTGTGTGTGTGTGTGTGTGTGTGTGTGTGTGTTCCAGGTTGTGCAGGCCCTCCTGTGCTGTGCTGTACAGGTTCAAGCACAGGCTGTAGAAGAGGTTGTTTTTGTGATTCGTCCTGCACAAAATTCAACGACTGTTGCGATGACTACGAGTCCACGTGTACATGTTTGTGAAGAATGACCAAATTATACATTTCTATAGCCTATATAAGTACACGAGTCAGTGTTGGGGCTGTTATTACATAGTATTACTTTCATTTAAAAGTAATATGTTTACTTTCTGTGCCAAGTAATGAGTTGCGTTACTTTTGCATTTATTTCACAATACATCCTCAAAAGAAGTGAAAGGGCATGTTATTAAATGTAAGAGGGTAGTTTAAATGGAAAACTGAAGTTTTTGATTTGATTTAATTTATTAGAAAAGCATTAATCATACAAACAAAGCATGCTTGTTAATTAAAATATTGAGGATAAAACAAAGTCTTCAGGAATTATTTACATTGTGGTCCTCAACATAAAAACATGATAAATACACTAATTAAATAACACCAATTATAACAAAAGACATCACAAATAAAATAAATGTTGTTAACCAACATGTAATACTCATATTGTCATATTATTATCTACAGTAATCTGTTAAGTAATGTGCTAGCCCAATGATATATATGATACATCCCTTCATTGAAAGGGTTTACATTGTGTGCTCTGTTGTGCAAACATCTCTTTCCTGTCTTCAACAGCACCTTCCGCAGCTGACCCAGCACAACCAGCCGAAACCGCTGTAAACAGCGGTGCTTCACCAGTAGGTGGCAGCACAGCCTTGGAACCCACAGCTACAGCCTCAGGTGCGAAATCACAGGCAATAAAATTCAAGGTTTATTGTTCCATTACTCTATTTTCAGTTTAGAAAAGGAATGTTCGGCAGATGCCTCTGTCACTGGGATTAGGCAAAACATTTAAAGGATCTAAATTTAAAAAAAAATGTAACATTTAATATCATATTGTTTATGTCCCTCAAACGTTTTTCAAAAGGTTTGAGCCTAAATCAAGCCTCAGATATACTCATTCCAACTAACTTCTCTCTGGCTTATAAAGCACTTTCACCTGCAATACCACATTGTTCTGTTTGGCACGGACACTATTGAGCCAGTTTGTATGCATGTTATCTCCTGGTTCTGTGTGGAAAAAGTAAAAATAAATAATAATAATTATTATTATTATTATTTTTTTAGTTGGAACTGAAAAAACGGGAGGGATTGTCCCAGACGTGACATCACGTCTGGGTGCAAATCAGTTTGGTCTGTTTTGAGACCAATTTACAGAAAACCCCAGATATGCTGTGAAAGCCTGAGTGTTCAAACTGGGGTATTTTTTGGGATAGAAGAGAGGTAGGGGAGACCAAAAACACAAAAAAGGAAAAGTTAAAATTCATGGTGTAGTCCCTTTAAAGGAGAAGCAAATCGTGCAGACTTTCCCGAAACATAAAATGTCATGCAATTGTTCTCAGCTTGTTCTCAGGTACATAGGCTATCCAACTGTCGGGTTTGCTTGCAAAACAAGTTTCACTTGTTAGATACATTAGGCCTATTTGCTGCTACACAATTTTTTAAGCTTTCCTTTCTCTCCCTCAGCTGATTCTCTTCATTTTCCCTATACTTCTGGAAGTTTTAATTGGACTTTATTACTTGTAAAAAGTAAAGAAATACATTTTCTTTCATGGTTCCCTTGAATTTTACTTCACAATACAACTAGCATTTTTTTTCCATGCTTCACTTGTATTTTCTAGTATCTGCTTATACATTTTAAAGGCCTCATAAATATGAAAATCAAACTCTGTAAATAGGTAGTCCTATTTACTGACCATGAAACTGTCATGATAATGACCGTGATATCCCTGTGACAGGGATGTCAGGCTCTGTCACAGGAATGTCAGGCCCTGTCACAGCCCTGTCACAGGAATGTCAGGCCCTGTCACAGCCCTGTCACAGGTGTCAGGCCCGGCCCGATATCAGGCCCTGTCACCGGACTGTCAGGCTTTGTGTCAGTATCAGTATGTCAATATCCTGGTCAGTATCCTGGTGTCAGTATCATGGTCAGTACCCTGGTCACTCAGTATGATGGTCAGCATTCTGGCGTCAGTATCATGGTCAGTACATCCTGGTGACAGTATCATGGTCAGTATCCTGGTGTTTGTGAAGTATAGGCGTAGAGGCAGCTCTGTGTAGGATAGTGCATTCAGTCTCATGCAATAGTTCTTGTCTAGCTTTCGATGACAACAAGGTCACTCTGGTCTGCGCTCTCACACACAGTGGTAAACATTTTGGCTGAAACACCATGAAAAACACTCTGCTTTATGATCAAAGTAATCTTAGAAATTCTGACATAGGCAATTAATTTAATATATGGCAATCAATCGATGTTAACTAATCACTGCATACATTTTTATAAAATGTATTTTCATATATTTTCAGAATACAAAATACCTATCTCAAACACATTTCTCAGACCAGCATTTTGTTTTCGCCCATGTCATGACCGTCAAGCATAGGTAGCCTATACATTCCTTCATTGAAAGTGTTTATATCATGTGATCTGTTCAAACATCTTTCTTGTCTTCAACAGCACCTTCCACAACACCCAACACAACACAACCAGCTGAACTCACAACAAACACCAGTACTTCATCTTCACCAGTAGATGGCAGCACAGCCTCACAATCCACAGCTGCAGCCTCAGGTGAGCAATCACAAGGCTATTTAGGCGTTGTGCTGCTTGTGTACCCTATTTTACAGTCTATCTATGGTGTGTACGCACTCACCCAATAATTAATTCCTGTGACTTGGAGTCAGAAATTGTCCTCTAGTCTAGTTTAATACCCATTTGAAAGTTCTGTCAGAAAACGTGTGTATAGTAAAATATATCCACTTTTCCAAGAGCTGCACAGGGACAACATTCAATGTTGGCGACGGGGCCTGAAATGATTGCTGGACTGAACAAATTAAAACTTCCTTCGGGGAGGACATACGTATGGGGCAAACAATTGGCAGGTCCGTTGCGATTGGGGTGGGGTAATTAATCACACATGTCAAAGGCATACATGTGTGCTCCCCAAAGGAAGTTTTCATTTCCTAAAGATCTTGTCTGAAAAATGCCATTGACCTGATCTGTAGGGGGCGCAGTGGAGTTAACTAAAAAGAAATCCATCCGGTGGAATATTTTCTTTTCTGGACAAAATGTGTGTTTTTGAAGGGAGGCCACGTTACTCTGATTCAAACATAACCATAAACAAACCTCAAACCTAGATCTCTATATGTGGGCATAAAAGGGACACAGGTAGACAGACAGATACAGATAGATCTCCATACATGGGCACAAAGGCACTATGACTCAGACATATCAGTCGGATTGGCGGTGTAAAGGCGTCTCTATAGGTCGTCCTCAGACGAGCCCTCCATCGTCGCTTCCAGTCATCCCGGTTCTCTATACATCTGGCCAGTTCGTTGGTACTTTGCGCTCCTGCATCATTCTCTTACATCCACGTAAATGTTAATGTGGGACGTCCTCGTGACCGATGGCCGTGCGTTGGTTCCCACAGCACCAATTTGCTGGCTGGCAGCTCTAGCCCCCGACACTATGACTCAGACATATGGGTCGGATTGGCGGTGCAAAGGTGTGAGGGCTGTGTAGCAACCTGAACCTCTAATACAATTAAATAAACTCAAACATACGTAAATACACAAGATCCACAACACAGTTACAATTTGTAGGTCTATCCTACTATAATTCTACAAAGCTCTGTAGTGCGTGGTGAGGTGGTGAGGTGGTGAGGCAAAACATTGTTTTGCCTGGTTCTCCTCAGTGGCTGGAGCAATCGATCTGAATTTGCACACAGCCATTGACCATTACCATGTGCACGGAACAGCAAAGCCCGTTTTTCGATTTCACCAAATCTCAGCATTAGCGTTTTTGTGTAAAAGAATGTCGCCATGGTTACGGCTGCCCAGCTGTGGGATGGCCCCGCGAGGTATGGGACGAACTGCCTCCCGGGTTGCCAGATCATGTGTGCATATCCCCCCACGGGTATGGACTAGTTTTTAAAATGTTGTAATTTAATTCTGTGCCCATAACAGGGACGCCAGGGTTAATGCGTTTAAGACATTACCTTTAGTAAACCGTTTTTTTGTGGGTGGGTTGGGGGAGTGGGGGTTGCAGGAAGCAGTCCTCATGCCTCCATTTACAGTAGAAGACATTTTTTTCCCCGTTGTCGAGGTTTTAGTGCTGCCCTGGTGGCCATCTCCAAAACTTCCCTCACACCATCCTTTGTTTTTGAAGAGCACTCCATGTATCCAAAGGCACCAATCCTGTTTGCCATGTCAAGCCCCTGCTCCAGTGTCACTGGTTCTTGCTTCATTTTGGCCAGCTCCCTGCAGGTGTGCTCGTCATCGCGCAGGTCCTTCTTATTTCCCACCAAGATAATGGGAACATTAGGGCAGAAGTGTTTGACTTCTGGGGCCAACTTTTTTTAAATGTTCGGAAGACTTTGCGGACGATCAATGGAGAAGCACACAAGAAAAACATCAGTATCTGGGTAACAAAGAGGACGCAGTCTGTCATAGTCCTCAGGACCGGCTGTGTTCACAAGCTTTAGCTCGACCTGTTTTTGATCCACTTCAATGTCAAAGATAATGTCCTCAAACACTAGGCCTACAGGTACAGGTCTGAACTCTGGTAAGTAGCCCTTACTGATCACAATGAGTAGACTCGACTTACCACTGCCTCCATCTCCCACTGTGACCAGCTTTTTCCTAATTGCTACCATAGCGTATGACAGGGGTCTTCAACGTTTTCAGCCCAAGGACCCCCTAGCTGAAAGAGAGAGGAAGCAGGGACCCTCATTACATACTGTATAACATGTATTTTTCATAGACCAACACCAAACCTCTTATAGCCGATCAACCAAAAATAGCCGATCTACAAGCTCATAACACAATCTGCTATTTTTGGCTTAGATTCTCTTCAAAATAGGGATAATAGGAAAAGAAATCCAATCACACAAAGATTTGGCGGCCCCCCTGTAGTAACTCTGTGGACGCCCTAGGGGTCCCGGACCCCCTGTTGAAGACCCCTGGTGTATGATCACCAGTGAAATGTTTTCTAATGCTTTTGTAGCAGGATGGGCGTTGTCCAAACATACGGCCCAGGGGCCGCCTTGACGGCCCTTTGACCATCTTAATCCGGCCCGCCAAGTCCTCAAAGAAAAACAAAATGACCCCCCCAAAAAATGTACATTCTAAAAGGCTTCTGTATGTTAATGGTTTTGAGCAAAAATAATTGAACTTGATTCCAATTAATAGTAATTCATATTTACGATTTGAGTACAATACCTACCTTAATTCCTCCATCCGTATGTACTCAAATGTTTTTATAATGTAACAGTGAAACAGTCAACCTTGAGTCCATATTTATAACATAATGCAATGTGTTTGATCAGTGACCTATGGAGCGGTGCATATCAGGCAAGATAAGATACAGTATAAATTCATAGGCCCATTTAAAAGTTGATACGGCATTGACGTGGATTGTTTTATGCAAGTAATCTTTTTATTGTAAGGCCAGAGTATACCAGAGTGACACAGTACAGTACAGTTGTATATACAACTTTTTTTGTAACTGAAAATTATTGTTGTGAAAGCAAGTACCTTATTGTAAAGATAGTCTGGCATGTCTACCAAATTCATGCAGTTTTAGCATAATTCAGCACTATGTGTTTCAAGTTTCAATTGTACAATGTGTGGCCCTTCACTCAGCCAGTAACAGAACCAGAACGGTCAGAAGTGAAGCGAGAAGCGCGAGGACGCGCTTCAGAAAGGAGGGGGTAGAGTAGCGACCCTGCAAAAGACCTGGGGCCTGTTCCTCAAAAGGTGAATAAACTAAGCCTGGACTTAAGCCAAATCCAGACTTGACAAAGTCGGGTCCATATAAGCCTTGTTTATTCCGTTCCTCAAAGCAAAGCCAGGCTGAAAAGGAGCGACTTTGTCGAGCTAGGCCTTGTCAAGCCAGGCTGTGTCGAGCCAGGATAATGAAGCCAAGCTTCACGTATTTCTATAAAAGACCATGAAAGTCGATAGCAGAATCCTTGAACTTGACCAATCATGGAGTCCAAAACCAGAGCGGCGTTCCTCTCTGTGGCTGAACAGCAGCATTGCAGCAGCTCATGAAATCATACAAGGAAGTAAAATCTAAAATGTATTATAAGCGAGAAACGCGACCGCAATAAATAGATCCAGGGAGAAAGCGTGGCAAAGTATTGCAAGCACACACAGAGAGTGTGTGTGTGTGTGTGTGTGTGTGTGTGTGTGTGTGTGTGTGTGTGTGTGTGTGTGTGTGTGTGTGTGTGTGTGTGTGTGTGTGTGTGTGTGTGTGTGTGTGTGTGTGTGTGTGTGTGTGTGTGCGCGACGGGACGGGACGGCAACGGGACGGGACGCCGGGGGGGTTGACCGCGACTGGGGGCCGCGACGGGATGAGCGGGGGACAGGGGGACGGGGGGGCGGACGGGGGGGCGGGACACGCAATAGCCCCACATTTGCAAGACCACTTTGGTAGAGGTTTGGGTTGTGTAGTTACCTTGCCATCATGATGTAACTCCAAAGGTGGACAAGAAATAAAAAATAATTTCTCCATTGACTAGAAATTGATAATTTAAAATATGCTCCTCATTGACTTACATTCAGTGAAAAAAAAAATCTGTTATATATTATCAAACATCTAACAACAATATGAACTAGTGTTAACAGAGTGACAATATGACATCCCACGAGTCATTGTGAAACAATTATGATTCATGGTCACACACTATTTCAGTAATATAATTAATTTGATTATATCTGATTGTATTTATTTCATTTTATTTGAATGCAAGGTCATTACAATGAGTCCATATTCAAACACATGTGTTGAATTAACTGGAAAAACTTGAAGAACAAGGCACTGGATTAAGTAAGCTTGGCTGTTAGCCTGCTCCTGACCAGGCTAACTTCACAGCTAAATTGCCATGGTAACTAAGGTAGGATTGCTTCAATTCTCTTTTGAGGAATCGGCTCATGGCTAAACTTAGCCCGGGTGAACTGGCTAAACTAATCTTCAAGCTAATTCAGCTTTTGAGGAACCGATTCAGCCCTAATCCTGGCTAAATTAAGCCAGGATAGGTGTTAAAGCCAGGCTTAAGCTTTAATTCTCTTTTGAGGAACAGGCCTCAGGTCATGACTTGCTCCTCCAAGGGAGGTATAGCTCTCTTGGCGTTGCTTGTTACCTGCCGGTCTGCCGAGCTGGAGGCTGGGGTTCAACTCCAGCTCGGTGCACGAAACGTTACAATCTGATACATTCTTTCATTGAAACGCTATGCATCACAAGGCATTACGTTGTGTGCTTGTGTAACCCCTATCTTCTGGTTCTCAATGATGCAGCAGACACAGTCACAATATGGGTTCAGAGCTTTTACTAGCAACCATCTGAGTAAAGGATACAGGTTGCCAGAGAAAGGTCAGAGTAGTATTTTTCTCCAGCTCCTGTCTCTTCAAAGCCCAGCAAACAATCAATTACATATTTTGTTGCATTATCTGAACAGCCTACATTATTAACAACAATAATAACGTGACTATCACCGGTGTCGCAATGACATGAAACAGTGAATGCTCAGATACAATATATCAGGACTACAAAACAGTAAACACAATAATTGTACACTCCACATACCTCAGTAAAAGACACCGAGACACAGGTTACAGAGTAGTATTTTTCTCCAGCTCCTAACAACCCCATATGGCAAACATAGAAATCAGTGAGCTTTCATTCAATAGCACAGTGACAGCTGTTAGCACAGAGAGCTAATGTATTAGCTAGCTCTGCTACTATCAACAAAGTTTCTACATGCAAAATGTAGAACAGAAATCGGTTTTAACAGCTAAGTAATGCTTCTCTTGTTGATTTGGTTTTAACATGTTAGGCATAGTAATGCACAAAATACAACAGTTGACTGTTGTTAACTAGGAGTGGAGATTCAAAACATACCTGTCTCTTCAAAGCCCAGCAAACAATGAAGAGAGTGAGACGAGTCACCCCCTGACCACACGGTGTCACTATTTACTCTTTCGGGTGCGTATAGTGGAAAACATAGGAAACATTTTTGGCAAACTTCACATTGAAAGCATTGCATATTTATACATCTGTTACACCTGTAGATTGGCTATTTTCAGCAAAGGGATTTGAGGTGTAGAGGGGGGGAAAAGGAGGGAACCAAGTATAGACCCTGGGGAACCCCAGTCAATGAAGTACCTGTATATAGGGTTTAAGTGGTTAATTGACATACAGAACAATATTACTATTATTATTATCATTATTACTACTGAAAAATGCGACCTTCTGGCATTTGGCGCCTTCATATGAATGCCACACTAATATTAAATAAATAAACAATGTTATTCACATCAAAATGCTAGCTTGACGCATATATAAACACCTCAGAAGCAGCTACATCTTCTATTGGTGCAGGCCAATCTAGCAAATCTTAGACAAACTGCAATGTAATTATTAATTAATAATTAATTCAATATAAGTTTAAAAGGGCATAAGTAACAGACTTTCTGAAAGTAATGTGTAATTTTACTTATAGTAACTGTAATAATGTTTGTAAAAGTAAAAGTTACACCAACACTGACAGACGTCATATCATATACCTATTTGATACTATAGCCTGGCATTGGCCAGACTGATAACGTGGATTCACTCTCACGTTCCTCCCCGGGGAGGAACGTGAGAGTGAATTCACGTTATCACTATCAGTCTGGCCAATGCCAGGCTAATATCTACATCCCTTCATTGAAAGTGTTGACATTGTGTGCTCTATTGTGCAAACACAGCACAACCAACTGAACTCGCCACAATAAACAGCGGTGTGTTATCTTCAGCAGTAGATGGCAGTACAGCCTCACAATCCACACTCACCACAGCAACAGGTGAGTAATCACAATTACTCAAAATTCAACAATTATATTTCTGTTACTGTCATGCACTAGGGTTACATGGCAAAAGAAGGGAGTCCACACATGATGCAAACATTTAAATTTATATTTATTTGACTATAACTTAAGAAATAAAGCAATAAACAAAATGAATGGAATGAGGTGTGAATAAGTCAGTATGTATGCAGTGTGTGAATGTGTGGAGTGTGCTGTGTGCGTGTTGTATAGAAAGTGCAAAACTAAACAAAAGGGCTGAGCCCACTCAGACCAGGTGGCACTCAAGACAGGTTCTAGAGAGGATATGGAGAGAGATCCAAAGGTGTCAAGGAGAGGACCTTATACTCTGCCACACCCATAACCCCAGGTGTAGCAAGTTGGCCTGACTCTGGCAATCACCAAGGCTGCCGGCTAGCCTACAGTGAGGCAGAGGGGCAGGGCCGTCACACCCCCCCCCCCCCTTAAGAATGGGGTTCCACCACATTATCTACAAAACAAAAAATAATTAATAACCAATACAAACAACAAACACATTTTCTTAAATAGCCATCATATAACAATGCCCCTACAGCCCACAACTACAAATTTCCATAAGTAACCCTTACCAAAATAACAACATGTGCCCTGTATGCTCAATACCTATGAATACCTGTTACCTCCTTCACTTTGCCACACCATCCTGCCCCCAGCAACCTTGGTACCAGGAGCGAATTAAGAGAACCAGAGACAGGACAGTCTATAGTGAAAAGGAAACAACCATAGGATGAACAACAGAACACAAAACATCTACGATCATGTTTTCAAACCCTTTTGGTATGGCAAATATTCAAACTGTGGCTGCAAAAAAGCCCATCGCATCAGCCTCTGATGAACGGATGTCAGTGTATTGTGATTTGTCAAGCATTGAGAACTGTTCAACCGACCTTGTAAGGTGAACTCAGAAGTTGCACCCTCTTCTGGTGTAACTGTTGTAGGAAAGGACCTAGCCACTCTGGCTGTACAAAGAGAAGCATTTATAGTTCCCCCATTTCCCCCTTTACCAACAGTTTGACTTGAGTGACATGGATTTGTCACCTGTCGCTTTGTTTTAACTTGTTTATTTTTTCCGTTTGACAAACATTTCTTCCGAACTGACCCAGGCCATTTTCGAGTGATCATATTTGGTACCTGATCTGCCCACACTCGCTCTCCACAGAGATCGTTACCAAGAATTATGTCGACACCTTCAACTGGCAACTCTGGCCGCACCCCCATGTGAACTTCTCCACTCAACAAATCTGAAACGAGAGACATTTTATGAACTGGAACTGGAAAAACACCCATATCCCATTCCTTGAATTAAAATAGTCTCTCCCGTGTCTGTTTCAGATGAAAAAGGCAACACAGAGGCTCTCACAAATGAATCTAGTGTACCACAGTCTTGCAGTACCTTTACTGGCACTCTTTTGTTGCTTCCTTTGACCGCTAAGAACCCCTCCGAGATGAATGGTAGATACCCATTCATCCACGGCTGCAAGAGCGTACTCTGCTGAGGCAACGCAATTGGCCTGAGTGAATTGGCCAATGCAGCAGGTCTAATCTGTGAGGTGGAGACATTTTCTTTAGATCTGAGAACTGGACATTCATTTTTCCAATGTCCATTACCTTTGCAGTAATGACAAACACCAACTGAGTTCTCCTGCATGCTTGGTGTCACTCCATGGTCAGCCTTGTGGCCATGGAACTCAGAACCACTTGTTACATGAGAAAATGTATCCCTGTAACTTTTGTGTGTGCTCTGACCACTGAAGTTGCTTTTGTGAACCAATATGTACTCGTCACCCAAGACTGCTGCTTCACCTGGAGTCTTTACCTTGTTCTCAGTTATGTATGTGGCAACATTACAAGGTACAGTGTTTTTGAATTGCTCCAAGACCACCAGGTTAAACAGTTCTTCAAATGTATTGACCTCTGACGATGAACACCAACGAGAAAACTGCGTAGTTAAATCTCGCACAAACTCAACATGAGACTGACCATCACGTTTCCTCCAGCTACGGAACCGCTGTCTATATGCCTCTGGCACAAGCTCATATATTTTAAGCACAGCAGATTTCACCTTCTCATAATTCCTACAATCAATAGGACTCAAAGCAGCAAATGCTTCCTGTGCTTTACCGGTCAGTACACACTGTAACATTAAAGCACAATCTCCATTTGGCCAATTTCTTGCATCTGCTACCCTCTCAAATAATAAAAAGAAGGTATCCGGATCCTTCTCATTAAACTTTGGAAGTAGCTTCAGATTAGTGCCAATATCAAAAGATGAACCATGTGCACAAGCTTTAGCTGATCCTTTGTCAGTGCTCAGTGATGCTGCTGACAATTTGCCCTGTTGGATCAACTCTAATTTCTTGTACTCCAACTCTAACCTGGTAATCTCAGTTCTTTGTTTAAGTTTTTCCAACTCCAACACATGTTGCTGCTTCAAAACCCTTTGTTGCTTAAAACCTAAACCAGATCCCTCCTTAGCCTCATCTTCCTCATCATCTTCCTCCTCAACTGGCTGAAGGATCCCCTTCGCCACTAAACCTCTCATTAGACTGTCCTTCATAGGTGCTTTGAGCTTTTCTGTCACTGGAATTTCATATTGAGCGGCTATGAACAGTAACTGTTCCTTGGTACACAGGTCCAACAGCTCCACTGATGGAGATTTAACAAAATCTTGGACGGAACTCATGTTTGTATGCAGATTACCAAAAGTATAGTGTTGGGGCTATGAGGTACAAGGCAAGTATAGGGCAGTTTAACCAAGTGGAACAAACCCCACCCTAATCTACCTAATTTGTCCTATCTACCTATCTAGATCAAGCCTACGGTCGGCCACTGAGCATGAGGATTTCTCCCCTCCAGCCACCTATTGTGTATCACCTATTTATTTGACTATAACTTAAGAAATAAAGCAATAAACAAAATGAATGGAATGAGGTGTGGATAAGTCAGTAGTCAGTATGTATGCAGTGTGTGAATGTGAGGAGTGTGCTGTGTGCGTGTTGTATAGAAAGTGCAAAACTAAACAAAAGGGCTGAGCCCACTCAGACCAGGTGGCACTCAAGACAGGTTCTAGAGAGGATATGGAGAGAGATCCAAAGGTTTCAAGGAGAGGACCTTATATACTCTGCCACACCCATAACCCCAGGTGTAGCAAGTTGGCCTGACGGCCTGCTCCACTCTGGCAATCACCAAGGCTGCCGGCTAGCCTACAGTGAGGCAGAGGGGCAGGGCCGTCACAGTTACTATGTTTCAGTAAATGGCTTGTATCACTCACAATTGCCATTATAAGAATAAACTGCCCTTAAGTGGTGCGCTACACACAACTACTGGTGCCAAGCATTCTGTGTGAGATTTGTATTTTCAACACCTATATTTATTACTGAATGCTTCTTCAAACATTATCACTCACTACACCTTAACCTCACTCGTTCACATGCAACAGTCATTTATTCTGAATGTTTTACATGGGTACAGTCCTGTCGTCACAACCATGGTACTAGCCTCATTTATCACCCAGAAACATTAATGATCATGTCATTATGTCACTCAAGCTAATCTTGAAACTAAAGCAGAGCAGCAGTAGTGTGCTAATCCACCCTGCCTGGTAGCCTACTAAAGTTACAAGTTGTGTAAGTTGTGTCTATATACTGCTGCATAATCGTTGCTGTCCGGCAGAAACCAGCTCCAACTCCATTTATCCGCTTTTGCATTTTTTCCATAAATCAGTGCTATTGAACACCCTTTACATCTGTGTGTTGATTAAAAAAATATTGAACCAATGAAAAGTATTAAAAAGCGCTTCTGACAAAACGAGCTAACTCCATTGCATCCTCAAACTTTCTGCTAAACCAGCTAAGTCCACCAAAGGGGGGTGGAGTTTTTGCTGTCTCCAGGCTCCACCCCCTTTTGACCTTCAACCTCATTGTGAGCTTTGAGGTCCATTTAGTTGTACTTATCAATGATGAACAAAACCTCCTAACTCCACTTTTTGTTTTGTTTTTTTCCTGAAAAATAAACATTTTGGAGTTAGCTGGTTTCTGCTGGACAGCAGAGATTATATAACTTTCCATGTCAGTTTATATTTTAAAGTACAGAGTGCCATTCGTTATACTCATACTGGTAGTTAATTAGTCTTATCACATGGCTGTAGTGCAGACAGCCAGACACAATGGCACCAGTGTCTGTCCACACTGCAGTATGTGACAGCATGACTGCAATGACAACCCAAACAGAAAAGCCTTTGAAATTCCACTTAAGAGTCTTGAACAAATTCAAATTTCAAAGTAAAACGAAAATATCAGACAACTCAATGTTTCATTGCATACAGCACTGACAACAGAATCCACTGCAGCACAAGAGAGGACCTTACCCAATGCTTCTGAGCCATTATCAGATTCTGAGCCCAGCGTGAGTTCCACTGAAGGTAAACATTTGGCGAAATAGGCAAACATTTGGCAAAAAAATGCATATCAACAAGCTCACAACGCATTCCGTTGCGACACGTTGTGTCACATTTTAGACAAACTGCAATGTAAATAGTGGGAATTGATTCAATATAAGCTTAAAAGGGCATAAGTAACAGACTTTCTGAAAGTAATGTGTATTTTACTTAGTAACTGTTATAATGTTACACAGTTTGTAAAAGTAAAAGTTACACCAACACTGACATTCATACCTATATGATACATCCCTTCATTGAAAGTGTTGACATTGTGTGCTCTATTGTGCAAACATCTCTTTCCTGTCTTCAACAGCACAATCCACAGCATTCCACTGACACATGCCTTCTCTATTTGAACGACCACTTCAAACATGAGGTGGACACGGGCAAATACTGCAACATGGTCATGCTGGACCGCCAAAAGGCGTTTGACACCGTTAATCACTCTATATTGATTGATAAACTAAAAGCAATGGGTTTTGATAGCACATCAGTGAGCTGGATGCAATCCTATCTGAGGGAGAGAACAAAAATGTGGAATGCCCTACCAACAGTCGTAAAGGAGTGTAAACCCTTACTCTACTTCAAAACCGCTCTAAAAGAGCACTTACAGATGGCTGTGATTTGAAACTGGCCTCTGTAAAAGTCAAAGCTTACCCCCTGTTTATATGATGTGTTGCATAGTATTGTATATGTGTCTATCATTTAATGTTTCGATGAATTGAGTACAAAGGACCCCAATGGAAACAAGCCATAGGCTTTCTTGGGTTTAAACATTTCTTAGCAGACCTTGTATTGAACTGTACTTTCCTGTGCTTTTTTTGCAAACGGCTAATAAAGTATTCAATCAATCAATCTAACCCAACACAGCACATCCAGCTGAACTCGCCACAATAAACAGCGGTGTGTTATCTTCACCAGTAGATGGCAGCACAGCCTCACAAACCACACTCACCACAGCTACAGGTGAGTAATAACAAATACTCAAAATTCAACAATTACATTTCTGTTACTATGTTTCAGTAAATGGCTTGTATCACTCACAATTGCCATTATAAGAATAAACTGTCCTTAAGTGGTGCACTACACACAACTACTGGTGCCAAGCATTTTGTATGACACATATTTATTCCTGAATGCTTCTTAAAACATTTCATAACTTGAGACATAACTTCAAACATTATCACTCACTACACCTTAACCTGACTTGTTCACATGCAACAGTCATTTATTCTGAATGTTTTACATGGGTACAGTCCTGTCATCACAACCATGGTACTAGCCTCATTTATCACCCAGAAACATTAATTATCATGTCATTAAGATGTCACTCAAGCTAATCTTGAAACTAAAGCAGACCAGCAGTAGTGTGCTAATCCACTCTGGCTGATAGCCTACAATAGTTACAAGTTGTGTCTATATGTGTACTGCATTTCCATGTCGGTTTATATTTTAGAGTTCCATTCGTTAAAGTCATACTGGTAGTTAATTATTCTTATCACATGGCTGTAGTACAGACACAATGGCACCAGTGTCTGTCCCACTCCACAGTATGTGAAAGTATGATGGCTGCAATGACAACCCAAACAGGAAAGCCTTTGAAATTCCACTTTAGAGTCTTGAACAAATTCTGAGTTCAAAGTGAAAAAAGAAATAACATAAGAACATCAGACAACTCAATGTTACAAGATTCCATTATTCCAGATACCATTCAATCCTCACCAGAAGATGAGACCATACCCAATGCTTCTGAGCCTATAACGGACGCTGAGACCAGCGTGGGTTCCACTGAAGGTATGGAGGCAGAGAATGACCCAAAACTTGAATCAATCTGCTTCATTGACACAGCTGTTTTGTAAGCTAAAATATTAATAATAATCCTTTATTTGTGATGTTTTCAGGCACCCAAACTGCTATATTCCATTTAAGAGTTTTTCTCACTTCCTATGAAGAGCCAAGTGCAGAGGAGATTTCAGAGGCCTTGCATAAAGTAAGTACGATATCCATCAGGGATTATGGGTTTCTTATTATAAACACAATTAGATATATTTAGCAAGATGCAACAAACAAATTGATGGCTAATAATCAACCTGCATATTCTCATGGAGGCAGCGTGTTTTTACTGTACAGTTTCGTTTAGCTTATTCAAAGAACGTCTTTCTGTTTTCAGTTTATAGCCCAGATCCAAGCCAGACTGCAACAAGAGGACTGTGACGCCTGCATCCTGAACATCAGAAGCATCACAGCCGTATGAGACAGCCGATGCGCGCATGGGCCCTTAAGCATGCATCGTATTGTTCATTTGAATACTGAAGAATCAAAGACACCACGAGGGACAGAGGAGCTCTGGTGAAATTGGCATTGGATCCTTAAAGCTGCAATCATGTTTTTACCGGGATTCGAACCCTGGTCTCCCACATGGGAGACCACATTTCTACCGCTCTGCCTATAGGGGAGATATGCTTATGGGGGCTGCAGGCACTTATGTCAACCAGCAGGTGTCCTAACCGACACCATGGTCTAAACTTTATCAGTGGGAGAGTAAGGAGAACAACCTAACCACTGCAGATGTGCTAGTTATTCTAATGTATTTACATAGGCCTATAGATTCTTTTAAAAAGCCTACAGAATGTGTAGCAATCAGTCATTACTTTTTAACAACTGTGATCATTTCCCTATGGCCTAATAGTATAGGTTCAAGCTTTAAAGGGCCTTATGAAATGTAACCTTTTCTGAGTTTTGGGGATTCTGTGATGTCCCTTCTATAAACAAAAAATATGACATTTTAACTAGTTAAAAGTTGTATACTATTTCTCAAAATGTCTACTCAAACGCCCTGTCTGATTTGCAGTCCAACAGTGATAACTGTTGTAATAATCCCACCCACCAGGGAGAGAACATTCTCCGTCCGCCATGTTTTCACACAGCACATTAAAACCAGGAAGTACTTTGTGAGATGATTTTTTCTTTTTAATTGTTTATCTGTATAAAATATTTCTAAGCGAATCTCTTAGTTACACCAGCATTGATGTAACCAGCACCATTTGCAATGCAGTTTGTTTATGTTTCATGATAAAACTATGAAAGCAAACCAGAAGTTGCGGAAGTCGCCCGCGGGTAAAGATTTTCCAACACCGAATTTTCAATGAAGGCACAATGAAGCCTACAGTCAGGCACACATTGCAGTAAAAGCTTTACCATGTTTGGGTAAAGCTCCCACAGTGTGGGAAAAGAAACCATTAAAAAAAGTGCCTTCATTGAAAATTCCCTCAGCAGAGCCCCCAGCAGCCAGAACAGGTAATTTATCTTTGCACCTGAAAAGGGCTCAGAACATTCAGAGAGAAAGAATCAGAGAGAATGAAGTATTTTTTCAGGCAAAACACTTTTAGAACAAGTTGGGACATTAAAAATACAATACATTTTTGCAAAATAGCACAAAATCCATTTTAAGAACAAGCTGGCGGCCGACAAACAGAGAATAGGCCTATAGGTGTGTTGTGCTCGGTTTTGCTGCCCCACACGTGGTGACCCCGGACCTTCAAAGCAGGAGGATGACACGAAAATGTGATTAGGAGAGAAGAAGAGGAAACAGATTGAAGAGCCCGAGGGACCAGCACCAAGCGGATAGATCAAATTAGACCAGTAGGCCTACCGTCATCTCTGACCCACCTTTGACCCTGACAATTACATTTCTGGAGCATTTTAAAATCCATACCAAAATCTCAATCTACAACCTTATATTTTCTGCATCTTGTAGACATACTTAGGATATAAAAAATGCTCTTGCTGACATGTAAATGCAAATGTTTGGACAACTGTTATGCATATATCGTTGCTGTCAGGCAGAATAGCCTATATCATACTACTACAGTGCCACACAAAAGCATCAAAAGTTGCAGATCCACAAGCTCGAAACACGGCGCGAAGCGATGCACTTTGAGCTTGTAGATCCACCACTTTTGCAATTTATTTTTTGCTATCCTGAAAAGTAACCGTTTTGGACATATGAGGGTTCGACCCAACAGAGACGATGTTCAGAAAGAGGCAGATACCTTTTCAGCTGCTCCAAAGCCAATTACCCTAGTTTTGTCGTACGACGGTCCAAAAATCACGAATCTGCAAGCTCACAACGCGCCACGGTGCTTGCAGATTGGAGATTTTCGGCGTGTGACCGGGCATTGTCTGACAGAAGATAAATTAAACGCTCCTTTCTCCCAGCTTTCTGTTGTGTGTGGTGCAAATTATTAGCGTGTGTTTTCTTTAAACCCATCTACCCCATTCCAACTGAAGATAATTCTACAGCCCGATAAAAGTCCTGGGTTCACTTTTCGCCACAGTTTTGTAAACTCGGATCATATGGGGTCACCGAGAGGTTGAATCAAACCAGCCCTGTAGCCATGCACCGAGCCTCCAAAGATCAATTACAATGTAATGGCAAAGGAATGCCACTTACTCCTCGGCTCTGAGTGGATATTGCATGGAACTTTAGCCCTAATTGCAAACAATCTGTGAGTGACAAGTCATTTTAAAACGCAATTTTTAAAACTTAAGAACATTTTCAAAAAAGGTTATTTTGACATTTGTTAGAATGTTGATCAATGATGATTACGGTCAAGTTTGTTTGTACAAACTGCAATCAAATATAGGCCTATGCACATTTCTTATTTAGATTTTCTACACATCTTTAACATCATATTATGTAAGCATGCACATAAATTGATTTATACATAATAATGGCTATTCCTATCTTTAATTAGATTAATATAATTTTGAATACCATGGCAGATGAACAGATGCATGCCCTCCCCCCTCCCTCACTCACTCACTCACTCACTCACTCACTCACTCACTCACTCACTCACACACACACACACACACACACACACACACACACACACACACACACACACACACACACACACACACACACACACACACACACACACACACACACACACACACACACGCTCAGTCTGTGCTGTCCACACCATCAATCTGCCGAAGTATCGTTGATGTTCCCTGTGGTGTGTGCAATGTTGAAGGCCCCAGTGTTATTGATCCTGATTGGGCCTCACAGGAGGAGATTCCGGCCTGCAGATGACCCACACTTCTCCATGTTTCCACCCTCTCTCAGATCATCAGAGGCAGCCCTCGCCTCTCCTTGTGCCTGTCTGCTTGCGTGGGGTTTCTGATTGTCAGATTGAAGGGGGAAGTTGTGGGGGTGGGGAGGGACTTGGTAAAGGTTTTGCAAAATCACTTGCAGGTCTACGATGAGTGGTATGCATTGACGTTTTCCTGGCTTGGTGACTGTCAAAACATCCCCCAGTACTCAATCCCCCTCCCTACCTCCCGTTCAGCCAGCCAGGGGCTCAGAGAATGCACTCGTCTTCAAAGTCAAACTTCACCACGGGGCCTGCGTTGAATTTCTGTTCTGCCTGTGTGTTCGTGATCTCCTCAGAGAGCTTTCTGACGTTATCCCGACTTATGAAGCTCTTGAAGAGCGCCACGGACAGGAAGGAGTAGAAGAACATCACAAAGAGTATGTAGAAGTAGGCGTTGTCGGCTATGTTGGACTCCGGGCTGATCGTGGTGGAAGGAGGGCTCAGAGGATTGCTTGATGCAGTGGTGCTGTTCTGGCGTCCGCTGAGCTTGCCATTCATGTCATCCAGAACAATCTGCTGGCATCGGGAAAGCAGGGCGAGGAGAAGGGTCCGGTTCAGGTGGTTCATTACGAACTGGAGCTGGAGGTAGGTCGAGGAAGAGCCGAGGACAGGAGGAGGAAAGACAATCGAATGAAACGGACAATATAACAATAAACGGAAAAGGGAGAACGGCTTTTGAGGAAAGGGTACATGCACAACGAGGGAGACCAAGAGAGTGCACTGCACCATGCAGTTTAGGAAAGGCACGCAGTGTGAGTCACCAGTCGCCACTTCAGTGGGCCTTGATAAGACAACATTTCAAGAGATAAACCCCACTTACCAGCCCTCCCTATTGGCCACAACCAACGTGATATCATGGAGAGCTTTCCATGACAGCAACTTGATGAATAGCAAACATAGTTTACAGAACTCAGCATTACAATTCTCTGAGAATGTCCCGTCTTGAAGTATTTACTAAAGCAGTACTGCCCCTTTCTAAGCCTCCGAAAATATTTTTCCACCCTACCCCCGCCCGCCCATCTTTCACGCTCCTTCCTTCACTTTCATTTTTTGGTCGGGGTGGGATGTGTGGGGACTGGGGAGGGGGATGTTAGGAAGCTGGAGAGATGCTTGGTTTGTTGTCAGCTCCGGTCAAGTAGTCTACTCATTTCAAAGAGTGTTGGGGTCAAAGGTTAAGTTGTCTCCAGTGTGTTGCTGCTTGACTGACAATCCATTCCAAAGCGACCCCTTTGGCGTTTTCACTCATTGTGTCTTACAAGTTAAGCACTTGTAGAGAAAAGGGGAAAAAAGGAGTTTACAGAGCACTAAGAAAATACTGAAATGCGATCTTGCTTTGAGCTTATCGTTTGCATTATCTCAGACACAGAGTAGCAAATACAATCAGACATACAATCGCTAACACACAAATGCGTGCATGTGCACACGAAACCACGCTAGCGCCAGACTTCGTGTAAGTAGTGCATACAGTATGTTCTTCTGACACCCGTATTTATAGGAGCATCTATAGGTCCCTGAAAGACAGGGACAGCTGGCGGCACCTGATCTTCTCATCTTCCAAGAAAGGAGAAATGAAAGAGAAGTGATAAAACCTCACCAGCAGTGATATCAGTAACTGGGTGACGGAGCCAACTGGGCGAACGGGTGTTTTTCTTTCTGTTGGGCGATGGGATCTGTGGTGCCAAAGGCCTCTGAACCCTGTAGAGGCATGGCAGTGAGTAATGTCCCTGTACGTCTGTGAGGCCTGTTGTGTTTATATCATTTACAAGGGCTCTGCTTTAGTCATTACAGGGGTGTGAAGAGGCCCCTGGGGAGCAGGAATTTGTGTAAAAAGAGTGTTTATGAAAGGGGATATATTTATGATTTAGTGCATGTAGTGTTCTTGAAGTGTGTGTCAGGGAGAGCGATTATAGTACAGTCACAGGCACACTGTCCCCATCGTCCCCATCTGGTTTCAGAGCGCAATAAAACAAAATGTCTCAGAGCAATATGTGAGGAAAAGAACGAAAGAAAGAAAGAAAGAAAAGCGTCTATCATACGGTCAATTCCAAAGCTTGTTTTAATCGTTTTTCTGTTTTGTCTGCTGTTTTGCTCTTGACTGATTTGAATGTATTGCAATGTCTATCATGTCTACTACATAGATGTACTGCAGAGACAAGGAAACCAGTTTCCCACTTTTAAAAGACAAACTTCAACATATCTGCTTTTTATAGTTTATTATAAATAGTAAATAGTGCTGCATTTTACAGACAACATATTACAACAAAATCATTTTATGCAGTTGTAAATGGAAATTATACAAAAGAAACAAGAAATGCATGAGTAATCTTTATCATGATGTAAGACTATTGGAGCACCACAGAGTGGAGGAATACAGACAAGCGGGGGCACTTGAATGAAACTAAATAAATACGAAATGAACATAATGCAAGTCCAGTTGGATTAAAAATGTACATACATAAACATTTTACATTTACTGTCATACTGACTAATCCCTTCAATAGCAGAGACAACAATGATTTTATTTTTTTGGCTTAACAACAGTAACTATCAGTATAGTTGTTTATTTTCATTGCTTGATGAATCCTCTTTCTTGGTGACACTTTATAATAAGGGACAGCAATTAATAACCATTACTAAATGTTATTTCAATGCTTAAGTAACAGATTAGATACTATCGTTATTATTAACTTAGTATTATTTCATTGACTAATTATGTGTCATTGGGGGGGAAAGAATGCTTCATTAATAGTATCTGAACTGCTTATTAACTCAAACCATTGTTTAGAAAATGGTGAATGCAATGTTGTAAGGGTTAAAGGACCATACAGCTGTCTGTACATGTCAGTGTCTATTCACAGCTACAGCAATCTACAGCAAATATACATAGCAATTTCTTTTGTTGATGGCTTTCTTTTTAGATTTTGCATATATTTACATTGTGTTCATTAAAAGGTTGCTGAAATGACTTGATCATACTAGACATCATTGCATGGTTAATAAGTCATGGGTGTTTTTAATATAATTAATATTAGTAATATAATTTTGACAAAGAACAATTAATGAATTATATTTTGTGTGTTGAATTACCTATCTCAAACAGGTTTCAAGTCTCCGTCTACCGTACTGAAATGAATGGAATCCAATGGCCTCCTCGAAAATCTAACTTGTATGCTTTAGAAAATAGTCGGCAGTAATGTCGTAGTGTGTGAGTTGTAGTCATGGACTAAATTATGCCAAACTACCCATATGGTCCTTTAATAAATGTTAAATGTTCATTATTAATTTTAAAAAGGGATTTAAATGTTTCTTGATATATTGTGTGTCTGTGTGTAATTGCTAGCTTAGAAGGCTGTGCACACAAGCGAATTCAGCAACTAAGTAAAATTTGACAACTTCAAACACTTTAATGTTCTCCACAATTGCCAGTTTGTGATAAAAGCCTAAAAATGCCAGAATAAAATAAAGAAAATAATAAACACGAAACAGTGAACCATTGACTGTTAACTCTAGCTTCCACTTTATTACTGCCTGAATTATTAACCCTTCTCTAAGCAATGGTTTGATTTGTTAAACAGTAAAGATACTAAACTTAAATAAATTAGAATGTATGAAATAAATAAATAATTATTTATTTATTAAATGACGTATTAGTTGACTAATTCAAATTCCATTAATTAATCATTACGTAATATACATAATAGTTCTTAACTAATCAATTCGCTGTTACTTAAAGCCTTGAAATAATAGTTAATAACACTGAATAATGTACTTAACATTGGCGACCCGTATTATAAAGTGATACCTCTCCGTGTAAGAAATCAATGCACACAACCCAAAATGAAGAACTTAAAACATTATAATAATAATAGGAGAATCCATTTTTGAGGATGTGATCATGGATAAAATGTGTATACGTCAATTCAAGTCAGTGAGGTATGAATGTATTGCACTTTCTTTGGGTTGCAGTGGTTTCCATATGACTGCATTACATCTGTCTTTGTGCCTTTCAGTTGGAATTCATGCACAAACCTGTTCTCATTACGAAATTCATAAACAAAGAATCCAGTTAATGTACAGTAACTGTCATTCACCTATGAGACATTATGATGAAGCGCTCCTCAAAATAGTGCTGTGGCCGAGAGCAGCACAACAACTACGTGTCCCTCAATGACCACCAGCCACAAGAACTTCAACTTCAATGCGCAACTTGGCCCCAAAAGCACATGGAGGGAATAAATGTTTACAAAGTCTGCTCCGGCTTGCTTCCCTGCCACTTATTACAAAAAAATCAAACACAAAATCTTGAATTTGTTTAGCCCCAACCAACCCACAGCCCCTCCTTCGACGTCCTCTTTGTGTTCCTCTTCAAGCATGGAGAACTAGGCGTGCTCGGTCCTCAGAGCATGACGCCAGGCTCAAGCAAAGCCAGTGCCAGGTAACTGGAGAGGCTGCCCCTTTGGTCCTGATTATTCCAGCCGACCCCCTCCGTGACCGTCACCGCCGCCCTTCCATCTCAGCTCTCTTTGCGTCCACATGCAGGGCACCTCACTCTCCCATCCCCCTCGCTGTCCCGTCTCCTCAGGGTTTTGGGGGGACTGGCATTGGGTCCCGGTGGGGTAGGGTGGGGTGGGGGGAGGTTGGGTGCACTCTGGAGAAGAATATATAGTTGGCCAGAGAAATCTTCTGCTCAGACCATGCTGGAGCTTCATATGATGAAAGGCACCTGAGAAGGGCAAAAGAACATAATCGGTTTAAGAACACTATACTTGAATGAGGATGCCTAGCCGTTCAAATAGATCAAGTCCCTGACAGGTGTTTCAGTGCTGAGTGCCAGCGAGTGGCTATACATCATCATACATCAAGTGACATGAGTTGAGATGTAGTCGAGAAGAATGTTGGTGACAGACAGCAAATTAATGCTAAAGTGGGCGAGAGCAGGCGTGGCACGTGGAATCTCATTCCCTTCACCAGCTGCTTGTTAAGTAACATATTCATGAAACACTATATGAAAGTTCCGTTGAACTGTACTAAACACTCATTTAACTTAATCTGGAATATTTGAACCATGGCAGAACTAACTGAATAAAAATAAATAAATAAAATAATATTTAATAGATAATGTTAAGTATGCCAAAATATTATGTAACCGAAAATATGTATGTTTAGGACCCATTTGGCCAATCAATATATGACTTTCTCACAGAAATGATATATTTCCGTCCATTTCCTGTGTATTTTGAAGCATATGAAATATATTTATATTCAGTATGGGTTTGCATAGCTCTCTGGCTCTGTTCTGACCTCCACTGGGACACATGGTTCTAATCCTGGCCTGCCAAGGGCCATAATCGCTCCCCGTTAAAGAGCACTTTCTACACACACACACACACACACACACGCGCGCGCGCGCGCGCGCGCGCGCGTGCGTGTGTGTGTGTGTGTGTGTGTGTGTATCACTAACCCCCACCCTACAGGCTGTGTGCGGGTCCCTCTTAGGGCTGGCCAAATTAATGACATCAAGATGTCGCCACTGATGGGCGAGTCAACATGTGGTAGCCTAGCCCCCCACTACACCACCCCCACCCCCAGACCCACGCGCTCTCCTCCCTCCTGTCAAACATGCTTTGGGGAAGCGGCTCCTTTCATTTTTGGTGGGGTATCTTCGTTACACAGGGGTCATTACATGGCTAGGTGAGCTAGCCCAGGGTTTGATGGGCAAGCTCATCACACAGGGTCATGAAAGGGCAGTGAACAAAAAGTGTGTGTGTGAGTGTGTATTGGCTGGCATAATGTCCTGACATTCCTCCGGATCAGACCTCATGGATACTCCACTCGCAGTAATGTAAACTTCAGCAGTTTGGCCACAATAGTGCTAACATGCTACATGTAATCTCAGCACCCCCACTGGGTGATTTGAGAACCTCTCTCATCAGCATTGCCTTCGCAATTAACGGAGGCTATGAGTCAGAAAATCAAAACCAAACACCACCCCCAATGACAGAGAGGAGGCTGCAGAGGGACGTGACCACTAATCAAATATATAACAGTGTTAGTCAGAAGTCAAACTCGCATGCCGGTCAAAATCCACTAAACTCCCGACATTTGGCACGGGTCACTGCGGGAACAGCAGTTCAGTGTTTTCAGGCAAAGGGCAGAGAGTGTTCTGGGCGTACCTTGCTCTGACTATACTGTCCATACTGGTAGGAGGGATGGTGGTCCACAGCGTACGCAGAGGAGCTGTAAGCGGCCGGACAGTAAGACTGGGAGCTAGGCAGGGCAGGCATGCTGGTGAGGCCCGGCAGCGCCTCCAAGCGCTGGGAACTGTGACAACTGGCAGCCATGCCACTGCCAGGCTCCAGGCCCCCAGTCAAAGGGGAGAGGGCAAAGTCACTCTGGGGCTGATGGGGCACTCCTCCTGGGTTCAGTAGGCCCATCACCTGACGGGAGATACAGAAGAACACTTATTAGACAAATAGAATAGAATGGACAAGACTGGTATATAATAGAATGTAATAGAATAGAATAGATACAGATGCGTAGCCAAACTGTCTGAGACAGGATGGATTTTCCAGCTGCGCCATGTTCGTGCAGAGGACATACACTGCACAGTGATGAGGTATGATGTATAGACTGGACAAGAGTCTCTTGGGTTTCATAATTTAAATAACGCAATACCGCCAAGAAGAGTGAATGAGGAATTTGTCAGAGCAAAGAAAAAATAAATTGCACAACTGGGCCATTCCCGCTGTGCAACCAACGATGGATTTCCACCCTGGTATTGTTGACCACCAGTCAACCACCGTTCCCATTACGCTGAGGTCAGTGAAAGTGTAGGTTCTCTCCTGGTTCAGACCATCAGAAACACATTACTCTGGCCTCAGCCACACACGTGGTTCTCTTTAATCTGTTTCCTCACTGACCGGCCGGAGACCAGACATTGTCTACAGGGAACACAGTTCAGTTTCCTCCTAGTTTTGGTTTTGTTTTATTCTGCCAGATTCGTCTTGTGGAACTGGGGAAAGTAGATTGAAGAGCTTTCATCACTGCATTTAAGTGAACAGGCTATTTAGCAGTTGTTGTATTTTGTTGTATGTTAGAATCTATTTCCGAAACCAAATTAATGTTTCACAGTATGGAATTATGAGATGGTCCTATAAAGGAAACATTGAATTAAAACAAATTAAAATTGAATTAATTATATTATAATTATTATTATTATATTATTAATCGTCTCTCTGTCTCTCTCTCCTCTCTCTCACGCAAACACATGTGCAGGGCGCGCACGCACGCACGCACAAACACACACACACACTTTTTTAGTTCAATGCCAACCAAATTAACCATATCCTTGCAGGGCCAAAGGGCACATGTAATGTCCATGTGTGTGTGTGTGTGTGTGTGTGTGTGTGTGTGTGTGTGTGTGTGTGTGTGTGTGTGTGTGTGTGTGTGTGTGTGTGTGTGTGTGTGTGTGTGTGTGTGTGTGTGTGTGTGTGTGTGTGTGTGTGTGTGTGTGTGTGTGTGTGTGTGTGTGTGTGTGTGTGTGTGTGTGTGGGTGGGTGTGTGTGCACTAAGCATTTATGTTCTGATGTCAGGGGTGATGTGATACATCGTGAACAGCTGCACTGCTGCACAACAGTTTGCGTGAGAAGCGATGTCGTGAAAACAGCTGAAAAATGGGTTGAGAGAAAGACAGAGTGCGATGAGACAGGACAGAGGAAAGAGCAGAGAGGAGAGAAGAGAGAGGAGAGAGGAGAGAGGGGTGAGGAAGGAGGAGAGAGGAGGGAAGGAGGAGGGAGGTGGGTTGAAGAAACCAACAACATGACAAAGAAACCAAAATCTCACAAACTATCAAAACAACTTGAAACGACAAGTGGGAAGAGTGACATAATGTTAGAGCTGGAAAAATAGGCCAGACGCGCACGCACACCCACACACAGGCATGGGCATTCGCGCGCATACTCACAGTAAATATACTGTAAGACATACACGTACAGAAAATATAAGACACACACACACACAGGCATTCAAAACACACACACACACACACGCGCGTGTGCGCACGCTCGCACACCATCCACACCAGCAATCTGTTCCCTGTGGTGTGTGTGCATGTCGAAGGCCCCATACATTTACATGACCATATCAGCAGGAGGCTATGGTCCAATACAAGCACTGAGTAAGTGCAATCAGTGATTGGTTGTGCTATAATGTTCTAATTAAACAAATACTAAACTTGAGTAAGTAAGTCAGTGCTCAACTTCAATCGGTAACACAAACCAAGTTAGACACCTTGGTGTATTATGGACTCACACTGAATTCAGACTGAAATTCAGCAGCCACATTAATACAATTACAAAGTCAGCCTATCACCTATCAATAGATCAGTGATTAAAGAATGTATGTCTCAGCAAGATTTGGAAAAACTATTGTAAGGGTGTCAGTTGCAGTTGATTCAGAAAGCTGCTGTCCGAGTCCTCACATTAAGACCAATTTTTATTTAATTCTTGGAAGACACACTGAGGGCTGAGACCCTATTTTCCAGTGGTGCAGAGATTATGAGGTTTTTTTTTTATACGTCACATCATTTATCAACATAAGTACATCAATTAAAACAGAAGCAATTAAAATTAAATCATAATGGTCAAATGATCAAATGGATCATAACATGAGCCGGAGTGGTATGATTCATATCACTCCAATTCTTTACACTGGTTCCCTATCTGTCAAATAATAGATTTATTTTTAAATACTACTGTTGGTTTATAAAGCACTGAAAGGTTTAGGGCCTAAATATCATTGCTAGTTTACAACCAACGCAGTTGTCTTTTTTTGTATCAAGTTATTCAAATGAAGATGGAGCTGGGTTCACCACACAACCCACACTTGTCCAAAATAGATGACATTTCTGAAGGACCTTTCTGAGTTTTGTCCCGGCAACGTTTTCAAAGAACTGTGGGGATATCCTATCTTTCACGTTCATGTTTCTGAGGGACGTTTCTGAGTTTTGGCCCGGCACCATTCTCCAAGAACTGTGGGGACATCCTATCTTTCACGTTCATGTTTCTGAGGGACATTTCTGAGTTTTGGCCTAGAACCATTCTCCAAGAACTGTGGGGACATCCTACCCTTTACCTTCATGGAAAACACACCCATGACATGCCCAAAACACACCCAAAACACTCCCATGACTAATTCAGAGTTTTAATACAGCGGCTTTGCGCCTGTCACCGACCTAGAGAAATTGGAGGCGGACACATTCCTTGCTAAAACTGTCTTTACTGTCTTGTTAAAGACTTGTTCTGTTTACCGCTGCCTTACTGAGGCTTCGAATTCATTTCTTGCACATTTTATGGCTTATTCTTATTTTCTATTCTCTTAATTCTTTGATAACTTTCAATTACATTCAAATGTCCTTTTATGTTTCTTTTGCACTTTGTCTTAATGTTTTGTGTAAAGCTCAGTGAACTGCCTTGTTGTTGAAATGTGCTATACAAATAAACTTTCCTTACAAACAAACACACACACACACACCTGCGTGCGTGCGTGTACAGACTGCGCACGCACATGCACACGCACACACACGGTTTTGGTGAGCCAACATCAGGTGTGTGAGTGTAAGTAATTTACAGTAGTCTGTCAGAGGAATTGAACCTCACACATTTAAAGAACATGGTGATGTGAGGTTACAAGCAAATGGAAAACACGTGGAGGTCAAACCGCACAATTCATCTCACAGCAGGGTGTGTGTGTGTGTGTGTGGGGGGGGGGGGCTCAACACAGTTATCCTTACATTATTGTGTCTGAGCCGGGCACCTTGCAAAAATACATTTAAAATATTTTGTTTTAAAGGCAATAAAAGTCCTTCAACATTCTATATTTAAATAATGATTTGAAAAAGTGTGTGTGTGTGTGTGTGTGTGTGTGTGTGTGTGTGTGTGTGTGTGTGTGTGTGTGTGTGTGTGTGTGTGTGTGTGTGTGTGTGTGTGTGTGTGTGTGTGTGTGTGTGTGTGTGTGTGTGTGTGTGTGTGTGTGTGTGTGTGTGTGTGTGTGTGTGTGTGTGTGTGTGTATGCATGAAAGAGATAGCAGGTTAAAATATATAGTGTGAATGTGTGTATGAGTGTATGTATGCCCTCTTTCTTTCTCTCTCTCTCTCTCTCTCTCTCTCTCTCTCTCTCTCTCTCTTTCTCTCTCTCTCTCTTTGTCTCTCTGTGACTAAAACAGCGGCGGTTCCCGAGGGTGTGTCTGTTTCGAGGTTGTTCCGGGGATTAGGCCCCATGGGGGTGCAAAGCTCGGCCGCTTGCTGTCTCAGTGAGAACGAATTCCTCTGGTATGCACCAGATCAGCAGCCAGACGCCAGAGACTCCACCACCACAGGGGGACCGCAGTCCACTGGCCCGGTCCACTAGACAGGACTGCTGCCACTTCCACTGCAGGCCTGAAGGCCTCTAGACGAGACGGGCCTTGCTGTCTAACTATCACCTATCTAAAGTAAACCGTATTCCTATCACGACTCCGCTCGGTCCTTAATCTGAGCCCACCACATCTGGAATTGACTGAGCCCTAGAGACACCTTTTTCCTTCTTCTTCTTCTTCTTTCTTTCTTTCTTTCTTTCTTTCTTTCTTTCTTTCTTTCTTTCTTTCTTTCTTTTTTTTTTCTTTTCTTTTCTTTTCTTTTCTTTTCTTTTCTTTTCTTTTCTTTTCTTTTCTTTTCCTTTCTTTTCTTTTCTTTTCTTTTCTTTTCTATTCTTTTTTTTTTTTTTTGCACCACGGTGGAGATTGAAGTGTGAGACATTTCAGTAGTATTATTTCTTGAGATACAAAATCATGGTTGGATCAAGTGGTTTAATAATCCCTCACTTAGCAGGTAACTCAAGAACATACTTTTAGAGCAACATGGAGAAAGCTCTGTGGCTGTAAAAGAAGAAAAAAAAGATCAAAAAAGTTTTTGAATTGCTAGAAGAGCGGTCTTCGTGTGCTAGCTATCAATGTCATTGAATCTAATCGATTCTCATTTCCTCTCTTTTATTAAGTTAAAATAGGGAAATTAATTCTGTCCTAGACTGAAATGGAGATGAGCGCACTGCCATATACATTCACGTGGCTCCGACGAATACATAAATTAAAACAAATTAGCCAACAAAGTGAGTCATTTACATAAATTACACAGTGTGTTACTAGGGGATAGATTACTTCATTCCAATCAATTAAGACAGTGGAACATTCCGTGATTGCAATTCCAGACAGAGGGAGCAAACATTCCAGGCACAGCGTCCCTGTGCAAGACGAGATGGCTGCTCTGTGCGGAGCTGTCCGCTAGGGTTAATGTTCAAACCATCCACCAGGCCACACCACCTTTGACCTCTTTATTGGACTTATAGCCACCGACTGACCCTGTGGGTGTGTGAACTAACAGACACAATCACACATGCTGAGGGTGGAGCGACTGGTTTGCCTATGGGCCAATGACGTTAAATATCAGCCAAACAACTGTGTGTGGCTGAAACTTGGGGAAAGAAGCAGCAGCGTCTGGTACTTAACAATCACTCACATATCAAAGCAAGACAAATTATCGCTCCAAACCATACTGGTGCCACACTGACTGTGTACCATAGTGGATGAGCCAGATACGTTTTTATGTCAATATATACACATCCTGGGGCTTTTGTGGGAGAGACAGAGTTGCCAGAGGCAGTTTCTTTCTTTTTTTTTATCTACGCTCTGCAGAAGGCTGAGAATCTCTCTCATGGGATACCGTTACCCAGCATGCATTGCATGGGGGGCAGCCACCCTTTGTGGCGGTTAAAAGCTCGTTTTCCGCCTGTTAGTCCATCTACCTCACTGGTGGGAAGCCACTGATGGACACTGATGACTGTGTAATCGACCATAATTGTCTTTTCAGTTTTGATTTGTGTCATCACTCGACTTGCTCGTCCATCCTCATCTCCCTCTCCATTTCTCTCTCTCTCTCTCTGTCTGTCTCTTGAAAGAGTGACATGTGCCACATTTAAAATTCATCAGCACCAATGAACTAAATGCGGCCGTGTTTCCCAGCCTAACAAGGTTCTCATTGCAATGACACGTCCGAGGTCACACCTGGGATGCCCAGGCGTTCGTGGCTTTGTGCTTGTGCTGTGTTTGTATACTGCACACTAACCTGTGGAGAGAGACTGTTGCTGATGCCGGGGTTGACTGCATTGGAGTGTCCTGGCGGGGGCACAAAGCCATCAGAGTACCCTGAGAAGCTGTGGCGTCCGGAGGACAAGCAGTAGGCCGAGCCTCCGTCCTGGGCCCCCGCTGATGGGCCAAGCCCACCCTGGTGCACCGAAGTAGGAGGGAGAGGCTGTGGTCTGTGCACAGTGTTGGACGGTTCTGACACTGATGTTTGAGAGAGACAGATGGGAAGATATGAGATAATTATTTAGCCATTATAAGATAAGATAATGCTTAAAAAACATAACTATAATAGACATAGTACCACATATATAATAAAAAAGATCAAACATAAATAGGCCTAAGTTTAAAATTAAAATAGGGCACTTGCACAACATGAGATATATCAAAAAACTATATTGAATTACATTACATGAATAAAAGCATGTCATCTGCATAGAGTGTGAATTTGTTTGGCTATGCCTACCCTGAGCTATGGAGGTGGGTGGATAGGGGCTCTCTGACAGCTGATAGGACTGCAGGCCTGACATGGCTGACGGAGGGAAACCACCGGGAATCAGGTGATTGAATGCCATCAGCTGATTAGCACCTGCTTGCTTCCTCCACCGGGCTCTCCTGTTGCTAAACCATACCTGAAAGACAAAAAACAAAGCAGAAAAGAAAAGTGAGTGTCACAGCTATATATAATACATTTGTTTGTATTTTGCGGTTCAACATTGATATATTGTATACGAGAGAGAGAGCGAGAGAGAGAGAGAGAGAGAGAGAGAGAGAGAGAGAGTGTGTGTGTGTGTGTGTGTGTGTGGGGGGGGGGGGGGGCTCTCATAGCCCAGGGCTCATCAGATAGTGATCTAAACATCTGGAAAGTGCAGTGGAACTACAGTGACGTTTTTATTCATTCGCAGAGCTCAGATCAGCTGCATCACATAAATCAAGCCATGAAGCTATTACAGCTGTTTAACACCTCTGGTAATACATTATCTGAATGAAGCATCTAAGGGCTTTGATGGAATCTCTGCCTTTTTTTTACAGGAAGTCTGCCAAATACAGGAAATGGAGGAAACCCTCTTCAGTGTATGTGAGTGTAACCACCTGGATTCGAACTTGTGTCTCCCACGTGGGAAACCAAACATCTACCAAAGCCAACAGGGAATCCCCCATTGGCCAATTGTTAGACTTCTGGGCTTTGGGTAAGGCTACTCTTCTAGGTAACCGAGAGTAGGCACCTAAACATTGTGGGCAAGCAATTCTTTCCAAAAATGTAAAAATAAAGAATTTGGAAAATGGTCTCTAGTTTTTCTACAACTGCTAAAAATTGCTACGAAACCTGTCGCTAGACAGTCAATATGGGCATAAACAAGAAGTTATAGGGTAAATTTAGGTCCGATAATGATGTACCATGCATGTTCAAATCGGGTATACTTTACTTTAGACCATTTTCCTAATGTTTTTTTTTATTTTAACATTTTGTAAAAAAAAATGTAACCAATTTAACATGGTACCAACAATGATTAGGTGCCCTCTCTTCCTGTATCCCTCTCCCACTGAGGGCAGACAGTGCACTGCATGAGCTGACATAACCAGCACAGCGAGGGTTCGTGTCTGTATGTGTAAGGCATGTGGGGGCGGACCACGTGTTTATCGGCTATAATAAATTGCCTAACAAGATGGGCATTCCCAGCCAGCACCCATATGTCATGCATCACTGAGGAATAAGAGACTAAGGCCCCTGCATTCTACCAAATAAGGCAATCTCCCTATCACCTTTTAAGTGATAGGGTGATCACCCACTAACTAACTATGAGCGCCTACTATCAAAATCACCATTTGGGTGATCACCCTATCACATAAAAGGTGATAGGGTGATCGCCTCATTTGGTAGCATGTAGGGGCCTTGTACAGTATGTGAGTATCTACTTGCAAGCAAGCATGCGCGCGCTATATTTTGAAGCTCTCTCTCTGTATCACATACAGTCTATACTCTATACTGTACTGTATGTGCTCTGTAAATATAAAAACATCACATGGATGCACCTGGGACGTATCATCAGTGTTGTAGCCTGGTGTCGACGGGTGTTTCGGGTCTCGCAACATACACCCTCGCCCAGGTGACCCAGCCAGGGTTGATCAAGCCCCGAATTACGTCCCAGTAGCTACCCACAGTCAGTCCTCTTAGGGAAAGACAGGGCCCCTCAGTCCGCTTCTCCGGAACTACTCTGCTGGGACCGGGGGAGGCTCTGGCACGTGGAGGGACTAGGCTCTGTGGATGGCCTCCTGTCCGGGCCCCTCCTTCGTCTCACCAGGTCCAGGACCTGAGCGTTGCACCAGACTCCCCCGCTCCAAACATTTCACTCCGGCATGATGGTGTCTTGGCGCAAAAGTAACCAATTTAATATGGTGCCCACAATGATTAGGTGCCCACTCTTTCTGTATCCCACTCCCACTGAGGGCAGACAGTGCACGGCATGAGCTGACATAACCAGCACAGCGAGGGTGTCTGTTGTGTAAGGCATGTGGGGCGGACCACATGTTTATCGGCTATAATAAATTGCCTAACAAGATGGGCATTCCCAGCCAGCACCCATATGTCATGCATCCCTGAGGATTAAGAGACTTAGCTCCCTGCTGGGTGAATAGCTTGAGTGTCAGTGTGGGCATACAGTATGTGAGTATCTACTTGCACGCAAGCATGTGCGCGCTATACTTTGAAGCCCTCTCTGTATCACATACAGTCTATACTGTACCGTATGTGCGTGTGTGTATGCATCTCTCACCTGCACTCTGGCCTCTGTAAGCTTGGCCCGCTGAGCCAGCTCCTCTCGCGTGTAGATATCGGGGTAGTGCGTGCGCTCGAAGGCCCTCTCCAGCTCCTCCAGCTGTTCGGTTGTGAAGGTGGTCCGACTGCGGCGCTGCTTCCGCTTCAGGGGCAGGCCCGGCTCCGAGTCCACGTCCGAACCTTCGTCTGAGTGACTGGCTGCAACGACAGAACCCACGAAACGTAAGTTAAATTCAATAGAAAATCTTGTTAGTGGACTCAGGTCAATAGTTTATGTATACCATATATATGCATAATGACTATGACCGGGGCCGGGGTGAAGACAATAGTGTTGAGTACAAGGTATGGTACACGGCCACTAGTAGACCTCCTGGTCCTTTTTAAACTCCTCAGCAGTTCCTGAGGGGATCAAAAGCCTCGTAGGCCGCTTGAACATGGATTAGAGAGGTGCAGATCACTCCCCTCAGGGCATCTATCCCTCGGTTCCCGGAGTGTCTCTGCTGGTCTTATCCATGCTGTGCATTATTGAGATGCGGTCCCACAGCAAAAGAGGCAGGCGCCCATCCCGTTTTTGCAGGTGCTTCTTAATCTGTTTGTTCAGTTGAGGGGCAGCACGGACAGACAGACAGAGAGACTGGACGGCTGGACGAGACAGCTTTTGGGAGCTAATTCAGCAGAAGGGAGTCAATGAATGCTTGGAGGCTAAGAGGTAGCGTGTGTGTGTGTGTGTGTGTGTGTGTGTGTGTGTGTGTGTGTGTGTGTGTGTGTGTGTGTGTGTGTGTGTGTGTGTGTGTGTGTGTGTGTGTGTGTGTGTGTGTGTGTGTGTGTGTGTGTGTGTGTGTGTGTGTGTGTGTGTGTGTGTGTGTGGAGGGGGTGGGGGTTACCCGTCTATTAAGTAATGATTAGGCTCCTCAAACTAGCGTGACAGCCTGCCATTGTCCACCATTACATGTCTGCAATACGCTTTCTCTCTTGCTCTTTCGTTTGCTCGCACACACACACACACACACACACACACACACACACACACACACACACACACACCATCTCATGCATCTGCCACGTCTGGGCCGTGGGCTTTCAGTCGATATGCTCTGTGTGTATGACAATGTTTCAGACCCAGATGGTTACAGACAGAAGGAGTTGGAATCCATTGCCCTCCTCCTCCTACTCACCCCGAGGGACCTCTTAAACCTCACTGCAGTCAGAGGAAGGTTCACTGCACCTTTTAGACCCTCACAGACGGCCAGACTACAAACACCTATATTGAGAGGGAGACAATAATGCCTAACTTAGCCTATACTTGGCCATACGGCGGACGTGTCCCTTGACAAAAATGTCAGATTATTATTTCTTTCTTTCTTCTAATTTACACTTCATCGCTGACCGTGCTGCTTGCTTAAAATTGGCGCACCATGGATTAACTACTTAAACCCCATATACTGCGTTGACCATGTCCTCCAGGAGACCGTACTATAGGTCCCCTCCTTTTTTCCCTATATACCAATCCACAACGCTATTTTCGCCAAATGTTCACCTATTATAACATGCCCAGAATAGGGATGCTAGGGTTCGTGTGGTTAAAAGACGGAGAGAGAAAGAGTGTGAAAGTAACTCAAAGTGGAGACAGGTGTAATAGCAGGAAGGGTCTTCGTCAGAGGGGCCAGTCTGGAGCCTCCATCTTGGAGCTGCAGACTGTTCCTTCTTCCTCTACCCCCCAGATTTAAAGCTTTTTAATTAAAAAAGTGCCAAGTCAGATACACAGGGGAGCGGGGGTCTCACCCACCCCCTCCACCTCACCCCAAATGCCCCGAGCCCCTGGAGCCAAGCAGGAAATGCTTGTGCCGGTTGCCAGTGTGATTCCGACCGGGCGTTACATGAGGATTTGGACCCCGGGAGTTCTCCACTATGCGCTCCGGACCGCCGCGGATTCTGATGCTGGGAACAGAGCTCTTTATTGCACGCTGACCGGGGCGCACCATGCTGCCAACGACGCTCACGGAAGATTGGCTGGACGGATGGATGTTAAGATACTCGTGGAAAGTCTGTTTCGCGCTGGGGAACAGACTTTGGGGGGATGTGGTTTGTTTGGATGGTGGGGGGGGATGTGGCCTGAAACCAGTTGGAATGTATTGTGTCACACAACAGGCTTGAGCAGAAGGCCACACAGCACGGGCCCAAAACTTGATAACTTTTCTATAAACACGCCTTTCAACAGCAATATTTTCTGCATATCCCGTTTTTAATAGAAACGCAGCATGAATGTATTCCGAAGATGTCACTTAACAAACAAATTTGTTCCCTAAGGGGAATTATTTATAACGTTCACCATGAAAGCCAAACTGCTGAGACGAGTTAATTGACGGATAAACAAGAGAAAGGACTAAACAAACCAACAAGTGAAGGAACATACGGTGCCATTTGAGCCAAGGAAAAGAGGAAGAAAGCAAAAGGAAAGGAGCCAAATGACAAGAGCTGACTACCCAAAGATTCCTAAGGGAGGGAATGAAACTCATAAACCTCCTCAGTGGAGAAAGCTCCCCAGTGACACTGTATCATGTTAACTGCAGGGTGGGGAGTGGGGGGGGTGCCCCACTCCTTTCTTTTTTTTTTTACTCCCTTTATTTCTCCCGCTATCTCCCTCTCTTTCCCCCCTCCCTGTTTTTATTATTAGTAACTGCAAGAGAAAACACTCCATCACGGACTCTCCCTTAATGGCAAATGACAGTGGTGCTTTTGTCATCCTCTCTGGCTCTCTCTTTTTCTCTCTCTCTCTCTTTTCTCCCTCTCTCGTTCTGTCTCTTTTTTCTTCTTCTTTTTTTTTTTTTTTTTTTTTTGGAAGTGTTGCGGCCAGGGCTTTTGTATGCTGGAAGGGAGAGGCCTGTGGCAGGGCTCTCTATTGGGCCGATTACCACGCTCCATCTGTAGGAGCCATCAGGGGCCGGCCGGGCCCGCATTCAGGGGCCTGTCACCTGCCCAGCAGGGGAGTGGGGGTTGCTGTAGGGGTTGGATGGGGGCAGGAGGGCCAGGGGATGAGTGGGGGGAGGACGGGTGGGTGGGTGTGGGGGGGGGGCACAAAGGGGTCCGGAGAAGGGCCACTGGGGCTGCGGAGGGGCACAGCAGGGGAGCGAGCCCCAGAGACCCCTCCTTTCCCTCGGAGGCTTGGGGGTTGGGGATGGTTGGAGGCACCTGGACAAGATGATGCTGGGGAACGGGTGCTGGGTGACCCAGCCAACGAGCATCAGCCACACTTCAGCTGAGAAATATTTTTCATTGATGTAATGTATACATTTCAAAACATAAAGAATTGACAAAATATATCCCTAAAAATATGCATGCATTACCTGGGTTCACATGATGTTTTTTTTTACTTTTGATGTACTTTGAATTAATTAATTAATTTTGATCACAAGATATAATAATGTTTCTATGTGTGTTCTACATATATATGTATATTTATGTATATATAAAATTATTTTTTGTCATGGGAGAATGGATGAGAGTGCTCTGTGTGCACCAAGGTCATTGCTAAAAGCAGGACCTGTCATTTTCATTTCCTTCAATCACGTCTCTTTCTCCACTTTGCTCACAGGACACCCCTCCCCCACCCCCCACGATGCATGCAACCGCGTCTTCTTCGCGCTTGACATTCTCAGACGAGGTTCCAACGCTATGCGGCGCATTGAGGTTTTTCGGTGTTGAGGGACGCCAAAGCGCAGGAGCTGAGAGCCGAAGCGGGCTGCTCCCAGTTCCCACACATTCCCCATCTACAACGGGAGAAGAGGATACTGAACACACAAAGGGAGGCCTCGACCTCCTTAACTTAAACACCCAAATCAAATTTTACGCTGCAGCTCAAGCACCAGGGAGCTGAAAATACTCCACGGCCGCTTGCAGTTTGGCAGAGGCTCTCTGACAAGAATCTTAAAAGATAGATTAAGGGGGTTGTCGCAAAATGATCCACAAAACAGACTTTTCAAACAAAGTAAGGTTTGTGGGTTAACAAACCAATAAAAGGTCGGCAGGCGGAGGTGATAGCATGTTCAGATAGCGTTCCGTATTCAACAGGTCATGTCAACAGGTTCCTTTCACACATCAGAGGCCCATTACACAAACGTAAATACACAGAAGAGTGTGTACACACCCCCCCACACACACACGCACACTCCACAGTCCGCCATATCGGCGAGGGGGCCGGCCGACAGCACTGTAGGCTCACCACCCAAGCTAAAACAGAACCGTTTATTGAGGAGACTGACAGGCAGGAAAGGTAAACTCTAGAGGGCTACAGATGTGAACCTCAGGAGTGTCTACTCCTATTAGCATCACCTGCAGCCGCACTGCCTCTACAACAAGCCAGGAAAACCAGCGAGGAGTCCAACTTTGGAATAAAGGCTGCTCTTGTTTACTGCGTATAGAATACAGTGGCCAAGGCCCCCAGAACACCCCACTCCCACGCCCCCACGCCTCCCACAGATGTTAACCTAGGCACACATACGCACATAAAGGCCTGCATCCACGCGTATGTGCATGAGCGTATACAAGCAACAGTGTTTATTTGTTGCCCTATGGCGGCAACGGAATGCAAAAATGGAAACAGACGGCTCCAGGCGGGAAGAAGCAGTTGGTGTGCGTGTGCGTGTGCGTGTGCGTGTGCGTGTGCGTGTGCGCGGGCGCGTGTGCGAGAGAGAGGGAGAGAGAGAGAGAGAGAGAGAGAGAGAGAGAGAGAGAGAGAGAGAGAGAGAGAGAGAGAGAGAGAGAGAGAGAGAGCAATGATAGTGATGCATGTTGAAAAGACTAAACTGGGACAGAAAGAACAAGAAGGAGAGAGGGAGTGATATCGAGAGAGAGAGAGAGATACAGAGAGAGAGGGAGAGAGAGAGAGAGAGAGAGGAGCATATGGGACAGTTTATGGCTGTGCCTTGGTAGGGGCTGACTGGCCCTTCCTCCAGGGGCTGTTAATAGTGAAGGTAATTGAGCTGGTGACATGTGTTCACCACACAAAACAAAGGGCAGAAGAGACAAATGAACTAGTTATTTGCCCAGGGAAGTAGATCTGGTCCTTTCAGGGCGGCAGAGCCCAGTGTGAGTGGGCCACTGAATAAAACAGTGGAACAGCACAGAGCGCCAGAGCCGAGCAGATGCCCCGGAGAAGCTGAATGGTTAACTGACAGCTCACAGGCCCAGCTGGGGTTAACAGTTAGGAGGAAGAAACGGGAATGAGTGGGCCACTCACTTGACTTGCTAAGGAGCCCCCAGGAACCCGCAGCTGCCTGGGGGAAGGGATGAGGGTGAGGTGGGGGGGGGCATAGAAAGAGAGAGCAGAGAGAGAGAGAGAGAGCGCGAGAGCGCGAGAGAGGGAGAGAATGGTGATGATGGATAGAAAAAGAAACGGAGAGAGCGAGCACAGGAGGTAGGCCCCCACGCGGACAAAGCGGCAGCTAGTGATATGACATTGAGAGATGTATCACTGTCTAATATCGCTGAGCTGACAAAAAGCCACAAATGGTCCCGCTCGGGCATTATGTGGCCCAGTGTGGGGTGGTTATTATTTAGTTCCACTGTAATGCAGTTAGCTGACAGTTTCACGGTGGCATTTCCACCCCCGGAGCACGGACAAAGCAACGGCACAGGACCCATGCAGGGACGCATCGCTGGGCCAGGCTGCCACACGTTCCAGCCCAGCAGAGACCAAATTCTCTACAGACATGACCTCACTTTAGAGCCCAGTACAACCCAACCAAACACACCACTCCCCAGGTTCAGAACCAACCCACCTTTCTCCCCAAAAAAGAGAATTATTGTCATTCTACTTTACAGCATTATTAAACTAACCTGTCCATCCAGCATGTAGAATATCCTAGAATTGGTTCAACTTGCATTGTTAATGTTTTAGAATGTGCAGATATATCATATTTGGTATACCTATAGCATCATAGCAAGAAAAACGTATTATATTTAGTACGGAGATGACTAGCGGGACCCGGGAGTCTATTAGCTGTCATCTTGACCCAAACATTATTGTAACCCTCTCCTTCTGAAGACTGATAGTTTTAACAGTCAAGTGACCCAAGGTTAGCCTCTGACCTTTTGACAGCCTTGGCCCTGTGCAGGGCTGCAGTGGAGAGGGTCTTACCGCTGACCCCCTCACAGCCTCACAACGGCCCCCAACAAAACTTCACAGCTACTGAACTGAGACTGGGAGAGGGAGAGGGAGAGGGAGAGAGAGAGAGAGAGAGAGAGAGAGAGAGAGAGAGAGAGAGAGATCGTTGCATTCCATACTTTCTTCTCATGCGCTCCAAACACTAGCTTCTTTTCCATTGTGGGGCTGCATTGCCCCCCCCCCCCCCCCCCTACTTCTGCACAGTAAAACTCTGCATGTTCATTCAACTCTTGAGTATAAAAATGGTGCATTTGGGTCCATTTTTGCTGTCTGGAATCTCATTCTGGGCTAGTGGGTTTAAACTCCAAATTTTCAACTGTTTTCTCTTGGTTTTCTTCCTTCTTGTTTTTAGGGACCATTTTAAGAACAGTTAAAATATACAGATGTGTACATTTTGAGGAACATAAAATCCAATTCTTTCTAATTGGATTTCTTTTCTTTTTTTTCCCAAAGATGGAAGAGGGACATTAATCAAACAAGTTGTCTCTGGCGTCTACGCAACGCGCATGAAGCAGCTCTACGCAACAACAGCAAAAAAAAAAAAAAAAGCTGAGGCTAAACAAAGTTAAGTGATTGACAACGCTGTCTGGCTTTACTCAATTAACTATCCTATTGTGTTCCTTTTTGCTGGAGTTCCCTCACCCCTCAGCCCCCGACCCCTTTTCTCCTCACACTCCTTTATCCTCCCCATCACAGAGTTTTGCTCAGCTAATACTCTCAAGGAAATAGAGAGCTCCTTTTCTACCAGGGTTCCTTTCCCTGACCTTCCATTGCTCATTGCTTCTCTTTCAGTCACTTCACAGTGTCTCTGGGGTTATTGGGGAGAATGCGGAGAGTACATCAGCGCCGAGGGGCCGGCTCGGGGCAGGACCCCAGCCCCTTACTTCAAAGTTGGCCTGCATTCATTAATTGTCCTTTGAATTAATATTGGAGGATCACAATGCGGGTGCCAACAGAGAAAGAGGCTTTAATGAAGCATAGAGCCTGCATTCAGTTGCAGATCAGCCAGTGTGGATTTTTTTTTTTTAGAGAAAGAGAGAGAGAGATAGATAAAGAGGGGGGGGGAGAGAGAGAGGGTGATGCCAATGTAGCAAGTAAATGTGTTGTGTATTTATGTGAGAGAAGAGAGAAAGAGAAAGGTTGTAAACTATATATTTATCTATCCTTCCATGACGTGATGGATGGACAGATGCACAGGAACACTGAATTTGAAATAATCCAGCCAATGTGAATCAGCCAGAAATGCCACTATATTTCAGCTTTTCAATGTGGATCAAATGTTTAGCGGTCCAATAGTCTGGACTGCACCTATATATATATATATATATGGTACAAATAAGCCAGGTACAGTCAACAGACAGAGAGTGGGGCCCAGATTGATATAGCTGTAGCAAACAACTCCTCTAGTTGCAATGTCTGTTGTGACAGGAGAAGGTCCCACAGTGCACTATACAGCCCTTGCCTTATTCACGAAAGGCACCGTGAAAATGCACAAAATACTGACAAATACACAAGTTATAGAATTGCAGCATCTATCTCTGTCTCTCTCTTCTTAGGGCTGCTCCCTGTCTGACAGGATATTGGTCCCTTGCCAAGGGCTGCTATTCCCGCCTCTGTGTGAGAGAACCACATTTGTTTGTGTGCACTGATGCCCCATGAGAGTATAAGTTATGAAATTTGATAATTGGTTTAGATGGCTCAGATATGAGGGCCTACACGTGGAAGTTCATTGCCCGATTTCCCCCTCAGGACACGCTTGGACCCAGTGTTTGCCGACTTTGCATATTCTCTCTGCTTTTATAAAAACATCCATTACTCAGGCTCTCCCGAACACAGTCTCTCTCTCTCTCTCTCTCTCTCTCTCTCTCTCTCGCTCTCTCTCTCGCTCGCTCGCTCACTCGCTCTCTCTCTCTGCTCCCAAGTCTTGCTATCTTTCCCTACCTAAAATCCATGCCAAAGTCACAGGGAGCCAGTAACCCACTTTATTTACACAAACAAAGTCCCACTCAGTTTCTTTGACAAAAGCAGCTAAATCTTTCATGTTTTGTCAGCACTTGATTCCTCCTGTCCCCCTGGCTATTTGCCTGCCTCTGGACAATGGGGGCAGGAGAATGGCAGCAGATTGTCGGAATGCACCTCAATGAAACCAATTATTACATGTTGACTGCGTTCACCATGGCAGATTTGAAAGCACTGGGCTCATTCAATTTGGCACCGCAGGACTCCCTTTCAAGGGAAGTTATCCCTTTGACTGTTTGTATTTCTGAGCTTTCTTTTTTTCTTCTTCTTCTTCTTTCTCCCCCTCCATCGTAAAAAAAAAAAAAAAACCTGCAAGAGTGGGCTACTCCTCTTTCATGACTTTGGTTACTTTTAATTAGCTAAATGAGGCTAAAGGGCTGTCAGTGGATGTAAAAGTAATAAACGCAGGAAGGACTGTGGTTATCTGTTAATTAAATGACACTTAATGTGTCAATTCTTTATCAAACAACAATAAGCAATTCCCTAGTACATGTTTTTTGTTATGGATATCATATGGACACTTTGCGGACAATGCCTAATAATTCAACAAGAAATTTTAAATGCTAAGGTTTCTCTGATTATTTATTTTTCATGCTGATCTAACAACGACTAGTTGAGCATATAGCTCTGCTGTTGTATTGTATTGTGTGTTGTATAAACCAAATTTGAATTTGTTATTATAAAGTCACTTTGCAATCATGGCATGCATTCATACAGATACATATGGGAGCTGAATCAACAATCAACAATTAAAGGCAATTTATGGACAACACACACACACACACACACACACAAACACACACACACACACACACACACACACACACGCACACACACACGCACACACACACACACACACACACACACACACACACACACACACACACACACACACACACACACACACACACACGCACGCACGCACACATATACACACACACACACACACACTCTCTCTCTCTCTCTCTCTCTCTCTCTCTCTCTCTCTCTCTCTCTCTCTCTCTCTCTCTCTCTCTCTCTCTCTCTCTCTCTCTCTCTCTCTCTCTTGCTCCCTCTTTGGACCATATACTTGAACTGAATTTATTCATCATACAACTTCACTGCCTACAGGAAATTGTTTTACTGTTACCTCCTCCGCACTAACTGAGCCTGCATCACCATGTTTACCATAGTCTGACATTTTATGTTTGACATTTGTGGAATCATTGTGGTCTTTCTTAGCTTTTAGTATCATAGGTTGAAATGTCTATATTTCTCTTGAATTATTCTTGTGTACAATACCATTTTTTTGCGCATTGACCCGGGGGTTGCAATCTAAATATCGATACACCTGTCAATGATAAAAGGAATTGAACTGAATTAAAAATCTTGAATGGGAAGTACACCATTTAGTATCTAATTCATTCCAGAACATGTTACTATTAGCTCCAGGGTATATCCTTTGCTCACAATGGCCAGCACTTGTTAATGCCATGCAGACCTGAGGCCGTGCAGTAGAGTTTATCCCACAAACCTTTGCTTCAATGTCCCTTTTCCCAGACAAATAAATCTAAATGAGCTAGCTTTGATCTTAGCACTTAAGGAAAGACAACAATAGTGGTGGAGGAGAAAGGGCCAGAGAGCAACAGGCTTCTCCCCTCCATGACAATAGCCTCTACAAACACCTACTTAATCAATATTTGGTCAGAAGACACTCTCTTAGTGTCCCAAAACACTCCTTTCACATTCTAATGAAGAGCTATAAAAGAGGAAAAACAACAACTACTTCCACAAAGAGACAGAAGAATGAATTATTGCTGTCCTGTAGATCAATATTGTCACTAGTGCTCTTTCATTTACTCCTAGAGCACCTATTGATGAGATGCTGTCACCCTTTGTTGTTTTATTTTTTTATAAATAAATAAATACAATAATTCAATAAATACATAATTAATCAATGAATAGGCATTGGACGATTATATCAATAGTTTGCTAACAAATACAACTGTATACAACTATGCATTTTCTATGTCCAAACTGTGGGAAACAACAGCATCGTCAACTACTAATGGCTTGAATAATAAAATAAAAAAAAGTAGGCCTAAAGAAGGATTAATTTTCACACTAATTTAATGTTTCCGATTAGTATTTCCCTTTATCGCACACTCTGTTTCGATGTGGAGTGAAAGGGCTTCGGACTCTGAGGGAACTACAACGACTATACAGCAGTAAAGAGTTTTAAAAGTAGCAGAAGTCAAGTGGCTGATCTGTATTCTGGAAGAGGGAGAGGGAAGTGCATGAATGCGCGCCCTAGGCGGGGAGGAAAGGGGCGGGCTTTGTCTCAGATGAAAGTGGAAAGAAATAAAGGGTTTGGATTTAATCTACTAGAAAAGGTTTTCTCTGAGATCACTGACTGAAGCATCAAACCCACTGCGCAAAAAAAGTGGAACAATAGTGCGTAAAAGACATTAATATAATCGCACAATACATGGCTTTTAGGAAGCAGAAATACTATTTATTTTAGTAGCCTATTGACGATTTTTTTTTTTTGCTGAAAACATTACCATTATTCTTGTTTAACTTTTTAATCTCTTTCACAGGACTTGTTTACATTCATTTAATGTGACAACACGGTTTCAGTTTTTATAAGACGTATTTGCTTTTAAATGTATAGTTATGAACTATAACGTATTTATTTATTAATGAATTGTGTTTTGTGACTGGATCACTATTATATCACTTGATCACACTTAACTACTTAACTATTATATTAATAGGATAACTGTTTAACGTGCACATTCGGGCTATATTATCTCAAAGTGGATATAGGCCTATTAATCATGGAATGGGGAAATTAAATGTAGGCCTATGCATGGCACCAATACGAGAAAACAATTATGGTTTGTAGTCTATATTTGTGGCTTAACTGGTGTTTCCAACTCAGCCACGCTTGTGAAAACATTCCTGAGATCCCAACAGGTCGTAAATCAACAGGTGTATGCATGAAGTCTATAGTAGACTCCATCTTTCTCAAAGGGACACTCTCTAAACATTAGGAAAAGCTCACAAATTAACATTTTGTAGGTGAAAACTAGGCTCTTTTCCAGCGTTGCCATATTTTGTGAGAGAAATAAGCAACCAGGTCTAGGAAAATAAGCCCAAAATAAGCAACTATTAGGCCACATGTGCACTTAAACCTTTATGCATTGGCTATTTGAAAATAGCCGATCTATACAAGCTCACAACTTGTGAGCTTGTAGATCTGCTATTTTCAAAACAAATCTTGAAAAAAAGTGAAACATTTTGAATATTTTCTTGAAACACACAAATATGACAAAATATTTTCAGACGGGGATGGGGGGGGGGGTCCGTGGACAAATAATTGATTTGAAAATGTTTGAGAACCAGTGGTTAAAGCAACATTTAGGAAACAAGCCCAAAACAGCAACTACACTTTAAATTAGAAACAAGCAAAACAATGACCCACCAATATTTACAAGCAACTTCCCAGAAAAACAAGCCCAAAGTCGCTTATAATAAGCGGACATGGCAACACTGCTCTTTTCCCCCTCTCAGTATAAGCAGTCTATAAAACAGCTCGGACTGAGCTCTATTGGTGTTCCCTGAATAATTCATCGCTCATTGCGGGTCCATAATGTCTTCTCCCAGCCCTTTGTCAGCAGCATTTTTTCCTTCTATTCTCTCCCACATTTTGAAAAGGTTTTGGCGTCTTTTTGTATAGCTACGCCACTGAGCCGCTCACTATAGCACAGGCCTTTGTGCCGCCCGGTGAAGCCGAAGAAGTGTGAGTCTCAATGGACTCTCGCGTCTTTGTCTCCCAAGTTCATCCTCAAGTGTTCAATTGTGCGCGAGAAGAAAAAAGTTTCTTATGTTGGACGGAACCGTTGGGCAAATGTTTGATCACCTTCATAGCAACGTTTGTCCACACCGCTAAATTTGTTAAGTCTATCGCATAAAAGCTATAATACCCACCACATGCATGCGTAAAAGCTGAAAAACGTTCAATATGTTGCTTTCAGGACTTGATAAAAGTGTTATGACAAGCATAAAAAGAAGCCCTTTTCCATCGAAAATTGCATATTCAATTATCAACTGAACTGCATGAGTCGTGATAAGTGTAGTCTAATTCTGGCTAAACATGCCAAATATTTCAAAGAAGGCATGCAGAAGGCAGCCTAAAATATAATAATAATAATTATTATTATTATTATACTTATATGTATTTTTTTTTCACATCTTCGACATACTTTAATTGGATATTCCTCTGCGGTAATAGGCCTATACACAAATCTACAATCAACCTGAAACTAGACACCTGCTGCTGATTATTATTATTATTATTATTATTTATTTTTAGCAGAAACTTCAATTAACATCCAAATAAGATAAACAAAACAAAACGGTTCAATGGGCTGTATTTTATATAATAATTACGAACACCGGACAATTGACTTTGGATATAAAAGAACTGTTGCACAATTTAGAGTTTGGATTTCATGAATAAAAACCACAGTATGCTCTGAGGTGATAACTGATAACCAGCCACTTACATCTGTCTCCCAGGATGCCGTCGATGCTGTGCTTTGCTCGCCGTTCGTTCTCCTCCAGTTCCCTTTTCTCGATCTCATCATCATCCTCCTCATCCTCACCCACTCCTCCGAATTTACAGCGCATGATGCGACTGATGGCGCTCACTAAATGAAAAACAGTCAAAGAATAGTTGCAAAAGCATTAGAGGCATAACGTACAGCAAACCTGATAAAAAAAAAGTATGGAGAGTTGGTAACCAAATGGAACCTTATAGATCTTTAACTCTTGAGAGTGTAAAATGAATACTGAATAATTAATGTAATTTCCAATATTATTTTTTTACAGTAGCACAGTTTACGATTTCATCAAACCTAGTCAAATTTGTTTTTAAATAACCTACTTTATAGACAACAATTTTCATTTTATTTGGAATTACAGTAGTTACTATCCTATATTGAACTATAATACTTCTAGCCTTTCTTTAGACTTACAACATTTGTTTAATGAATAACTCGGTGAATTGAAAACACATGGACTTTCTTGGGTTTAATTCTTTTAGCAAACCTTGTATACAACTGTACTTTTTTTTTTTTTTTTTTTTTTTTACAAACTGTTAATAAAGTATTCAATCAATCAATCAATCAATCGAAAACGCGTCATGCGGTCATAGCTATACCTGATGGAACATTGTTTCTGTCGCAGATGCCATCTTTCAGTAATTTGTCTCTGATCTCCCAGCTGAACATCCCTGGGTTATCTCTCTTGTACTCCTCGATCTTTTTGTCCACGTCCGGGGATGTCGTTTGCTAAAAAAAAAAAAAAAGGAAGAAAAATAAAATACAATAAAATATTAAAAGATAAGCTCGAAAGAGAATCGTGGGTTTTAGTAACCATGCGAATTTAAAAAATGATACAAATAATACATGATACATAGGCTGTAGCCTATTATTTGGCTTTAGAACATTTTTTATTCAACCTCCCAGGAGGCTGAGAAAGTTAAGACCACTGGGCCTATATATATTTGTTCGGTGAAGTTCATATCGAAACCTCTCATCTACAGCAGTGGTTCTCAACCAGTGGTCCGGGGACCACCAGTGGTCATTGAGGGGGTTCCAGGTGGTCCCCAGCTAAATGATGGACAGTTGGTAACCAAATGGACCCTCATAGATCTTAGAGAGTGTAAAATGAAACCAAATGGACCCTTAGGCCTATAGATCTTTAACTCTTGAGAGCGTAAAATGAAACCAAATGGACCCTTTTAGGCTCTCAAGAATTAAAGTATAAACATCTGCATTACTTAATTTACAAGAAGTCTACACAGCTAGAGAATGTAGAAGAATTGTTATTTTGATCAACGTTTGCCTGTCGTCTATGGCAACCACACCAATACAGCATGGAATTGTGGACAAAATCTTATCCAACGATAACAAAAATATTCTAAGTCTTGGGCCTGAGAGTCTAAATCTAATCAAATGGTGGTTCCATGGCTCAAATGCCAAAATAAATAATGGACCTTGATATGAAAAGGGTTGAAAACCACTAGATCTACAGTATATGGGTTTAATTAATGATGATCTCTGACCTTTGGCTTGCTGCCTCCGATGGCCCCGGGCCTGATGGAGCCCGTCTCCTGGTACCGACAGAGGATCTTGGACACGCAGCCGTGGGAGACCCTCAGCTGTCTGGAGATGACACACGGCCGGATGCCGTGGTGGGCCATCTCCACGATCTTGTGGCGAATGTGGTTGGGGAGAGGTCTCCCATTGATGAAGACCCCGCCAAGCTGGTTGACCCGTCCCTGTCCCAGTGGAGTGGAGACTGGACAGGACAGGGAGTGCATGCCATTTAGTAAATCAAATGTTTAGACCTATAATAGCCCTTGATAGGCATAAGTAACCAATAACTGACACTTACATTTCTATGTTTTTGCATAGTATTGTATATTTGTCTGATGAATTGAATACACAGGACCACAATGCCATGGTGCTTTCTTGGGTTTACTCCTTTTAGCATCCTTTTGTATAGAACTGTACTTTTTGTGCTTTTTTTGCAAACTGTTAATAAAGTATTCAATCAATCAATCAATCAATCAATAAGCCAATTAGTAACTTTTCTTAGACAATATTAAAATGATTTCGGCGGTTGTTATTTATTAGCCTCTTTGGTGTCATTTACAAACAGTTGACTTTTTTAACTCCTAAATCACCATACATTTACTTTAAACGCTCCTGCATACTCTCAATATTACATTACACTGTCAACAACTAGTTCCAAATACCACTACCTTCTAAAGAGTATCCTCCCCGGGGGTAGTTCTGGTGGTGAGTTGGTCGCATCATCCTTGGTATGCCCCCCGCTAGCGCTGTCATGACTCCTGACCCTCCGTCAGGCAAGAACTCCAACAACGGACTGTTTATTGAGCTTGTGATCCTCTAAAGCTTTTTTAAAAATATGTGTTCTGAGACAAATACGCGCTTCATATGAGGTGATCCTCCAGATCCTTTTAGCCAGAATGTTGGCGTCGGTCGGTTGGCAACAACAAAAAGTTAAATCCCTCGGAAATGTTGAGGACGAGTATCCAATTTGATGCCCGATATGAATGATAGAATTCTGCTAATGATTTTAACCAAAGAACTGTGTGTACCCGTGTTAAATGATCTCTGGGAGAATGTTGATGACGGTCCTGGGAGGATTTGGAAGAATAGATAGAAGTCAAAACATTTTATCTGTTTGTTGCTCTCCCCTCTGACTCCGCGGTGTGCCTTCTGATTGGTCTAGAGACTGGACCGTCCAGGGGCTGCAGGAGCCTCCTGATTGGACGACAGGAACTTCTCTTTCTCTCTCTCTCTCTTCTGGCTCTCTGGCTCTCTCTCTCTCTCTCTCTCTCTCTCTCTCTCTCTCTCTCTCTCTCTCTCTCTCTCTCTCTCTCTCTCTCTCTCTCTCTCTCTCTCTCTCTCTCTCTCTCTCTCTCTCTCTCTCTCTCTCTCTCTCTCTCTCTCTGGGTTGACCTCACCACTCAACTTTTGATGCAATAAACTTTTCACAAAGTATGGTACATAACTGAGTCAAATGTGAATAAACCATAATTGAACAAATGCGTAAATTAACATGTGATATTGTAATTAAAATAAATAAAAACATAGGCAAACAAACATCAGTAATCAATGCAAATTTGGCTTCATAACTAATTATCAGTCTGCACAGAAATCGGATGTTATAGAGGCGAGGAATTTATTGTACACCTATTTAGTCAGCCCATAATGTTAACGCCTAATTACAATAAAGGGACGCGATAGACGCAGCAGGAAACGACGCCGACAGTGCTGTAAAAGTTGTCTGCAGACAGACAGACAGTGCAATTGTGTCAAAACATTATTTATAACCACACAAAGGAAAAAAATGTCACAGTTGTCAGTTAAAGGTAACGATATCTAATACAAAGCTTTATTTGTACAGCACATTATAAGGCAGGGAGTTGTGTTTTGTTGTATTAGCCTATTATTATTATTATTATTATTATTATTATTATTATTATTATTATTATTATTATTATTATTAGCATATTGTTGTTGTTGTTATTATTATTATTTGTATTATTATTATTGTATTTTTATTCATGTATTTTTATTATTATTATTATCATTATTATTATTATTATTACCATCATCATTGTTCATAACTTGTTAACAAAGTTTCCCCTGCAGGTCAAGTCATTATTCAGGTCTAAAATATTAGAGACACTGCACACTGTCACGCGCCACAATGAGCATTTATTTTGTGCAACCAGGTCCCAGGTGCGAGCTAACCGGATTAAAATCTGTGCAGGCCGCAATCCACAAAGAATCTCCATGTAGGCCACGAGGCACAGAGCAGCGAGGGACAACAGTAATCATTATGTAGAAAAGGGTTCAGGCTACTGAACTTCAGTGGTGGAAGAAGTAATCACATTACCAATACCACAATGTAGAAATACTCTGTTGCAAATAAAAGTCCAGTATTCAAATATTAACTTGAGTAAAAGTACAAAAGTATTCGCATTAGGGCTGAAGTGGTTAATGCAGGTTGTGTAATAATAATCTAAATTAATTAATAAAAACATACTAAATTAATCAAAAGTAACTAAAGTTGTCAAATAATTGTAGTTGTGTCAAAAGTACAAAATTTGCCTCTGAGATGTAGTGGAATAGAAGTAAAAGCATTGGAAACAATCCAGTAAAGCAAAAAAAAACTAAAAAGTGTACTTAAGTACAGTAATTGAGTAAATGTACTTATAGCTAATTAACACCACTGCTGAATTTATAGGCTACTAAATTCAGTTGTCCTTGTTTGATTAACTGACCAGTTGATTGATATGCAAAATAGTTCCAAGTAGTCTATAGTATATATATACACAGCTAGCTGGCAATATCCATGCGGTGCAACAGGTGATTTGTTTCAGAGGCTTTATAAATAGCTCAAAACATTTGAGAATCATTTTTGATTCATTATTGGCAGCATAGGCTAATCGCTGGATTAGCCTATAATTCGATGTAATATATAATTCAATGCACAAAACCATAATGATTTTTACAGAGTCATCGGGGTTCATCCTCACTCCAGTGTAAAATGTTAAAATAAAAAGACAAAGAAGGGAAAGAGAGTGTGAGCTGCAGCCTCTGTGTGGGAACGTTTCCTCTCCTCTGGAACGCACAGACAATGGGACGCACGCAGGAGGCCTAATGTGGGATGGATGCGGGAGTCCCACAAGCGTGTAAAGGGAGAAATTGCTCTTTTTGCCCCAGTTCCATCACCCTCGCTCAGTAACTCCACGGTTACCCAATGGTAGGACTAATTCAACAATAGGCGCTACCAAGACCCGTGGTTCAGCCACACGTTAGTGTAACACATCCGTGCAAATGGACGATTATTGACACGCAACCACATGAGGGATCACTTGACTTTTCTGAAGCCTTGTTGAGTTGAGATAATTAGCCGTGTTTAATGGGCGAATGTGGTATTTTCCAGAGATAGCCCTAGTATGTAGGTCTCTAATTCGTTAGGCCCATATATCCGCAAACTCAAACATATAGGGTCCGTAGATGCGGTTATAAGCAGTGGTGGAAAAAGTACTTTTTTTTTTACTCAAGTAAAAGTACCAATACTGCAATGTAGTCTGTTACAAGTAAAAGTCCGGTAATCTTGAGTAAAATTACAAAATGTACCAAAAGCAGAAAGTCATTATGCAGAATATCCAATTTCACAACTTTTCAAATGTATTAAAAAAAATATTTTGAAAACAGCAGATCTACAATTAAGCTCACAATGTGTTTGTAGATTGGCTATTTTCAAATGGCCGAAATGTATATACTACGGCTGAAGTGGTTATTGTATGTTTTGTAATAATCAAAATCTACAAAGTAACTAGTAAAGTTTGCAAATAATTGTAGTGTATAGTCAAAAAATATAATATTTGCCTCTGATAAGCAGTGGAGTAGAGAGTATTGGAAGTTGGAAATACTCCATTAAAGTAAAAAATACCTCAAAATTGTACTTAAGTACAGTACTTGAGTAAATGTACTTAGTTGCTTTACACCACTAGCTATTCAATTCAATTCAATTCAAAAACCTGATTTGTCCCCGAGGGGCAATCATAGGCTATGTTAAACAAGACAACAGTGTGTGTGCACACTGCATAGACCTACTTAACATGTACAATACCAATACAAGTTGTTGTATTATATCAGTGCACTAATCTGGCTATAACTTCAACAATACAGACTACAATACAATAGAACTGTAAATCTAGAAAGTAAATGAAATATGAGTGCAACTGTGCAAAAGGTGAGAAATTGCGCGTGGGCAGAAATGTGCGATCTGTAGCCACAGACCAAACAATCATCAAATCTACATTACATGCAGTAGTAACCAAATAACTGATGATCATTGATCAGCCACACTGGCCAATATGCTTAACTATGGTATTTACCAAAAATCAATGTATTCTAAAGTGAAAACTTTTTTTGTGCTATTTATACATTTAAATTAAGCCAAATTCAAATTGATTCTATTTTCTCACTTATATTTAAAATATGATTTATATAATCTAAAATGTATCACCCAAATATTTTGTATTCTTATAGCTTTGTTATTAGCATTGCTTTATATCAACAGAAAGAAAGAAAGAAAGAAAGAAAGAAAGAAAGAAAGAAAGTAAAGACTTGTTCTCCCTTTCACAGTTTTTTGTACTTTTTTTTATTGCGGCGAGCCACAGCATGCGGCCTGGTAATATATTTTCCCTCTTAGGACTAAGGTGAGATCTTTTCCCATTAGAAAAATAGATTTAGTGGACACAGAAACCTCGAGGAAACTTTATATGTCCATAAAAGACGGAATGGGAGAAAAACAAAGTTATCATACGAAGTTTGGCCATCATGAAAAGGATATTGGATCTACCATGTCAAATCAATTAGGGGAGGGAAATCCAAGTCAGAACTGTGCTCTGTTGGTGCACAAAATGCACCGAAAATAAAAGACCAAAAATGCCTGAGAAAAGTGTGTAGGCCTATAACAAGACCCAAAATAACTCGGGGCACTTTCTACCAGTAGTATTTCTGAACTCGTTTAATGTAAAAAACAGAAGAAAAGCAATGAATAATACCTCACTATATATGTCTGTGGCTAGGAGGACCTACATGGGCCTAATAACAAAGAAGTATAAGAGTAAGCAGTAGGCTTATGCCTATATAGCCTAACTAAAATGTTATACATAAAACGAATTAATGTTGATAAATAGTTTCACTCTCTTAAGCCTCATATGCTTTTGTGATAAAGTGCACGACGTTGTCTCCAAAGAACATCTTTCTTATAAGAAAGATGTGCTTTGGGTACAACATGGTTATAACCACTTAAACCCCATATGGGTAACCGGAGTCCCTCAGGACTTAATACTAGTGTATTTTCTGTTTTCTGTTATTGTGGGGGAACCTTTACTGGAAATAGCCGATCGACAAGTTCACAATGACTTTGTGAGCTTGTCGATCTGCTATTGCTGATGCTGGGGTTTAAGTGGTTAAGTTTTGAATGACTTTCTAGAGCAGCAAGGAGTATACTGCATACTATCTGTCATTTAAAAGTGTATCTGTCCTATAAGCACAAAACCCGTTTATTATAGCCAATAAAGAGTCTCAAAGGGGCATTTAAAACAATGCACTGCTAAATATGTGAGGATAGCTGTCACAGGTCGTTTGAGACCTTGACTTAGAGTACAATCACTACTGCCTATTTATTTACAACCATAGGGACAGATAGAGTCAGTGTACATAACTGAGGACAGCCATCTGATGCAAGCATCTAATTTGTAGGCAATGTCATACAATAAAGTATATAGGCTTGTTAATATATAAGCAGGTAGCTGACATAGATGTTTAAATGTTATGGAGGAGTTCCACCCCCCCCCCCCCCCCCCCCCCCCAGAACTGCACGTGCTAAAATTGACCCAAATTTTGACCCTTGTCCATTGAGTCAATCTTTCTCAGAATGTTTAATCATTTTCAGAGTGTTTACTTACTCTTACTGTGCACCAGATGCATCACTGTTTATGTTTTTGTCCATTGTCCACTGAGTGAATTTTTACACTCTGAGTGTTTACTTATACTCTTTACTGTGCACCAGATGCATCATCACTGTTTATGTTTTAAAGTATTTTTGTTGGAAATCTGATCTTAAGCTGGAACAAAGCCTGCCTTGAAACGTCTCCCTCATATAGTTGCACTCAACCCAATCTGTTAAGATAATGTTGTGTTGTGTGTGTCTCCATTAGCCTGTGAGTAACCTGCATGTCAGTGACAACTCACAAGCAGTACTGTGCATCACAAAGACTACAGAACCTTGCCTTGGGACGGAGAAAGACATTAGAATTACATACATGCATTTAGATAAACATCTCAAACACATCGCATCTCTATAGAAGAAGGGAAATCTATTCACTAATGGCTTCTGTCTTATATACTTACAAAACACATACCATTTTGTGATGCGTTTGATGTTAGCAAAAAAACGTGTGACCCACAACACTTGAATGGGAACTCAAACCGAGCACTCCTTACCATTACAAGAGAAAAGACAGAGAGATGTGGTGCATTTGTTAACCATACAGCCTTGGGGCATGCAAGGTTATTTCAACAGGTCTCTAGATGCAGAGCGAATCATGAGTTTATTGCCCCCATGATGAACTCCTAGTGTGACACTGGGTGTTACCCACACAGTCAAATCCTTAGTTAATGAACTAATGAACTTAATATTGAATTTAACCCAGAATGTAAAAAAAACTGACTCATACTGCATGTAAGTTCAATTAATGTGTGTGCGCGTGCGCGTGCGCGTGCGCGTGTGTGTTGTGTTTGCATGCGTGTGTGGCTTTGCACTGCACGCATGGGTGCATGCATCCGTGTGTATTTTAAGGGAGCGAGAGTGTTTACCGTGCAACAGTGCTGATCTCCTAAATATGTCATCTGATATCGTCCCTCACAGTTAGATTTCCTACTTCACCACAGGAAGCAGAGTCTGAGGAGCACAGCTGATAAAATCCAGCAACGTGTTGGTTCTAGGAAGCTCCTATATGTTACAGTCATTTATTACAGTGTGCCACATTGACTTTGACAGGGCTCCAACCATGACAGACGATATAGTGCTGTGGTTCTCAACCTGTGGGCGGGACTCACACAGGGGGGGGTGGGGGGGGGGGGGGGGGGGGGCAGATGATAGTGAAGTGACGATTTAAGGACTTTAAAAAATGGTCAAATATTATAAGAAAGAGGTAAAAAAAAATGAAAATAGCCAATCTACAAGCTCATTGCTATTTTCACATTATTTTTCTGAGGAACAAATTGGGGGTCCCCAGTTCAAAATATGATTATTTTGGGGGGTCAGGTCACGGCCTGAAAAGGTTGACATAGATAAACTGATAGAGTGCATGGGATATGAGTCTATGGACATTTCAGCAGGGAAGTAATAGATCAATATCATGTGAGTATTTTCCCATTTTGAGCTCAAATCACAAAATATGCATGTCACCATGCTCCCAAAATGTCCAGACATAGCTGAAAATGCTCATAATATCCCAACTTTTTTGTTTTGGTTTAAAGTAAATTGCATCTAATGTGCAGATGTTGGTTACTGTTATTGTTTTCTTGACCACAAATGATGTTATTTAGATAGCATGCTGTTTAGACAGATGCTAGGTTTGATGTTCGTCTGGTATCCTAGTTACAGTACTTTGTAGTACTTAATTGTTTTCTTTTAACTCAACTTCCATGTCTATTTACCATGTCATTTGTTGACTGGTTCATGTAATTTTACACTAATCTTGCACTTTGTAAGTCATTCTGGATAAGAGGATATCATATGAGTCTACTAAATCTGAAATAGTCATAATTGTACATGAAAATAAAGTTTTATAGTGGTGATCCTGAAACAAATGGTTAGAACAGCCACTCATGCAGTTTTTTTATTGTAATAATTTATAATCAATTGAATTATAATTTCATTACTTGGCTGGGAGTGTGTGACCCCCTGAAACTCCCTCAAGGAGCCCTGGGCATCCCCAGACTGCACTTTGAAAACCTCTGAGCTAGAGCTAATATACTTTAACATGAATACAGCCACCAGTACCAAGTACCAGGACTAGTTCTTTTATGCATTGGCAGAACCTGCGTTGTTGGATTTTTTTCTTCAGAATTTCTAATCACAGAGCAGAGAAAAGAATAACATTTGATAGTAACATTTTGAATATTATTACAATGTATTTTCCAAATGCTTATAAAGGGTTTACCATAGGAAACAATTTGATTAAGTAATCAGCTTGAAAAACAGACTATTCAGCTCTCATGCTGTTCCAACACTTTTAGAATAGTTTCGTTTTCAAGGTTTGTGACACCTGACACATCAACTTTTCTGCCCAAACATCATTCCAGATCTTCCCTGTAAACCAAATATTATGCATAGAAAATGATTTTCTATGTACAGTACAGTTATAGACATCTAGAAGACTGAAAAGCATTAATATGTGCAACCACAAGAGGGCATGTGTGAGCTTACTGTGTATGGTTTCATACACAGACAGATCGACTGTCACTGGTATAGTCACATTTTATGTTTCAAGGTTCAACTTTGGTGTTTTATTGTCATGTTGTAGCAAGCAACATTGCAGCAGCCCATATCAAGGTAGAGTCGTATATTCTTTCACATATACTAAGAAACCAGCTTGAATCTGTTTGCTGGGATATTCATCTGAACTTAATGACTTAGTGCATTGGCAAACTGAACCTAAAGTATGTTTGTGTTTCAATTTGTTCATAGATTGTGTTAGTTTTGAGTCATATCAACAATGATCCATGTTTTTAAAACATGGATCATTGTGTTAGGAGAGGATTTAGGTTTTGTTGGGACAATAAATAGAAATGCATTATTGGTGCAACATTTACTTTATGTATATGTGATTTAAGATGATATTTGAACCCTCAGGGAAGCCAAAATGGGTTTCCCTTATGTGTTTGCCCCTAATAAAACAACAAAAAAGCACCCCAAGCTGCTAGTGTCCCAAGGTCCTATTGGGAAACTAGACATTTATGAGTAAGTCAAAGGGAAAACTTCTCAAACATTTGCATGTCAAGGACCCCCAAATATCTGAAAATATGTTATGCCAGGGAACCCCATAGAAGAGTCTGTCTTTTTACGGGGCCAGAGCTCTGCTCTGGACACGTATTGTTATTGGCAGTATTCTGTCACTTCTTCTTCTTCTGCCACTTTTCGCAGTTCTGGCTGAACCGCGCTGTCGCTTTTTACGAAACTCGGCCATATGGTAGATGGTCATGAAAAACGATCAAAAAATAATTCTCACAATCTTTCGTCCAAAGGTGGCGCTATAGCACTCAATTGAAAATGCCAACTTTGACCAGGTACAACTCATGCCCTGTTTGACCTACAGCCATGAAACTTGGATACACATATGCGTCTCCTCATGCTGAACAACTTTCACCCTCTGACTTTTGACCTCTGACCTTTAGATCTCCCACCATTTTGAATTATATGAAAAACAGTCATTGGCTCCTAACTTCTGCATTTTTTCACTTATGGAAAATCCGTTGGAAATTTTTGTAGGCAGTGGTCCAAGGTTCAAGTGCTAAACGTTTCGTGCAGATTGCTCAAAAATCCCAGGAGGAGATAGATTTTAACTATTACAGTTTAAAGAAAATTATTCATCTGTGCCTAAAACATACATGCAGACTCACATTTCTTTGAAACTTTGCAGAAATGTACAGGGTCATTCCAAATATCACTGAAACCAATCTTACTCCAATTGGCCAAAAGGGGGCGCTATAGCAATTTTTTGAAAAGGCAGACTTTAAACAGGCATAAGTCATGCCTCGTTTGGCCGAAAGTCGTGAAACTTGCTTACACGTGTGCCTTGACTCATGAGGAACACACGTATCGATTTGACCATTAAGCTCCGCCCTTAGATTTTCCGCAATTTTGAGCAGTTTGAAAAATACTTGTTTTTGCCAGTTCTGGCTTAACCGTGCATACGCTTTTTACGAAACTCGGCCATATGGTAGATGCTCATGAAAAACTACCAAGAAATAATTCTCACACTCATTCGTCAAAGGGTGGCGCTATAGCACTCAATTGAAAGTGCCAACTTTGAACAGGTACAACTCATGCCCTGTTTGACCTACAACCATGAAACTTCGATACACACATGCGTCTCTTCATTCCCGACAACTTTCGTGGTCTGACTTTTGACCTCTGACCTTTAGATCTCCCACCATTTTGAATTATATGAAAAACAGTCATTGGCTCCTAACTTCTGCATTTTTTCACTTATGGAAAATCCGTTGGAAATTTTTGTAGGCAGAGGTCCAAAGTTCAAGTGGTAAACGTTTCGTGCAGATTGCTCAAAAATCCCAGGAGGAGATAGATTTGAACTATTACAGTTTTATGAAAATTATTCATCTGTGCCTAAAACATACATGCAGACTCACATTTCTTTGAAACTTTGCAGAAATGTACAGGGTCATTCCAAATATCACTGAAACCAATCTTACTCCAATTGGCCAAAAGGGGGCGCTATAGCAATTTTTTGAAAAGGCAGACTTTAAACAGGCATAAGTCATGCCTCGTTTGGCCGAAAGTCGTGAAACTTGCTTACACTTGTGCCTTGACTCATGAGGAACACATCTATCGCTTTGACCAGTAAGCTCCGCCCTTAGATTGTCCGCAATTTTGAGCAGTTTGAAAAACACTTAAACCCAGGATTTTTCAGCTATTTGCGTGAAACTGTATCATCTGTGTGATCTCCTTTTTCACAGTTACTTGTCTGTTGGGCCAATGGCGTCTCCCTTAAATGAATGCCTCACAATCTCAAGGTCGCCAGTTCAAGCCTCACTTGATGCAGACATAATTTAAGTTGAATTGCAAACAACATGACTGTATCAATGAATACATGTGCAAATGGTAAAGATAACCTGAAATGCTTATTTGAGAGTACGTTTTTTCAACGTATGACATACTTCATTCTGAAAATAGCTGATCTACAATCTCACAACTTTTCATGGTTTGTGAGCTTGTAGATCGGCTACTTTCACTAGTTTTGGTTCTGAGGAGATGTACAATTTCTTCATTGGTAAATGGTTTGTGAACGAGTGATCTTAGTGTTAGTGAAACAGGGGCTTGGTTCATGAAAGAAGGCAAGAGTTTATGATCTTCAACAGACAATGGCCGCGTTTCCCAAACGAATTTGAGCTCCTGCGTAGCCTAGAAGCTGCGTAGGTGCCTCCACGCATCTGCGCAGTAGCAACCCCGCTGCGCACTATCTTCGTTAGTAGCAGCTGTGTGTGCCCAACGTCTCATCTAAATTGGCTTCAGTAGACACCATCTTCGTAGGTTCCGTTTCGTCTGTGCTAAAACTACATTCGTGAGACAGCATGCACGTGAAGAGATCCTGGACGTAGCCTACGTAAAGCCTACGTCAACTACGTAGTGCTATCCTACTATAGTTTAAACACCCTTTGCATACATATATCTATATATACAGGATTTTGCAAAAATACTAAGATAAAGTCGCACCTTTATCTAACTTACCTTTATATGAATTGGACACTTACATTTTTATAGGTACATTCTGTAATGTATTAAAATGCATTTTTTTAAGGTGACATTTCAATGATCTTAAATAAACACTGCGGCCATTGTTCGCCGTTCAAAAAAATTCAGAGGATAGAGGGGGCGTCCCCCTGCATGATTGACAGCTTAACGCGTAACGGGCGACGCCTCCCCAAAAAAACAGACATATATACAACAAACACACTGCGACATGCCGTGTTGATAGCTTGCAGATCTGTTATTTTGGGTAGGGCGAGCGGCTGCAGTGCTTCGTCCTCTATGCATGAACCCGAAGTTTACAAATCGTACTCTCACGGATAATCCGATCATCTAATAAAAATATTAAGCACATGCCAAGTTAACTAAAGGTATATAAATGATGCTGAGCTAAATATGTTTCCTTAATTTCGAAGTTTTATAGTTAAACGTTATGATGAAAGTGCAGTTCCTCTCACAAAGTGACAGCTCGGTTGCGCTCGGCGAGCGCAACAGCTCGCCATGTTTATGAATGGTTAAAACATCTTTTGAAAATAGCAGATCTACAAGCTCACAACGTGTCACAAGCTTGTAGATCTGCTATTTTCAAAAGATGTTTTAACCATTCATAAACATGGCGAGCTGTTGCGCTCGCCGAGCGCAACAGCTGTCACTTTGTGAGAGGAACTGCACTTTCATCATAACGTTTAACTATAAAACTTCGAAATTAAGGAAACATATTTAGCTCAGCATCATTTATATACCTTTAGTTAACTTGGCATGTGCTTAATATTTTTATTAGATGATCGGATCATCCGTGAGAGTACGATTTGTAAACTTCGGGTTCATGCATAGAGGACGAAGCACTGCAGCCGCTCGCCCTTTTACGCACCGGCCCGGCCCGGCCGTAATATATATATATATACATACACACGTGTGTGTGTGTGTGTGTGTGTGTGTGTGTGTGTGTGTGTGTGTGTGTGTCGGTCTTTTCATAGATTTCATAGAACGATGGGTGTTACAGGCGGCCCAGGGCGCTCGTAACAAAATGCTTCGTAGGACAGTACTCCCCTCCTACTGTGGGCGGGGAGTATGCTGCGCGCATTCTGTCTCACGAATGTACTTTTACCACACACGCAGCCAGTTTAGATGGCACGCAGGGGCACAACCACCTGCTACTAATGAGGGTAGAGCGTAGGTTTGGCCGAGTCCCAGCTGTGTAGGAGACGCTTGCGCAAGCTGCGTACGGCCACGCATGACCTGAAATCTACGTGCCTGCTATGGTACTGCGAAGCATGTGACGTCACACGTTAGACCCGTCGTCGGACCTGCGACGATGCTCTACGCACGAGCTCTTTGGGAAACCCGGCCATTATCAGCCTGGACAAAGCTATAGCACTATAGGTAGTGTTGCAGCCTATTAGTCTGAAGGTTGAGAGTTCGAATCCTGTTAATGGCAGTAGGTTGAGATGTCCAATCAAACCATTATGTTTCCATCTCTCTCTCTCATCAATCTATTGTTTCCATGTCACTCTCTCTCTCTCTTCAATCTATTCCGTTTCCATGTCTCTCTCTCTCTCTATTCACTGGCCCCGTATTATCGCTGCTTGCAGCTATATATATTTTTATATTCTTTCAAGACTTTTTGAAATAGCAGACCTGCAAGCTCACAACCTTTTGCGAATCTCACGATACAACACATTGTGAGCTTGCACATCGGCTATTTTCAAATAGTCTATGTAAGGTTGAAGTGGTTACAGTAAACAGAATTTGATGGTATATTAACACATTTAGCTGGGGACCCCATGGAACCCCCTTAAGGACCCCACTTTAAAAAACACTGTCCTACGGGAGCATAGTCTCAGGCAATCTCTACAACACAAGCCCACAAAAGGTGTCATTTATCCACATGTAAATAAATAAAGATTGATTGAATAGCACGGAGGTACAGTTTCATACAAAAGGATGATAAAAGGATAACCCAAGAAAGCACTATGGCTTGTTTCCATTGGGGTCCTGTGTATTCAATTCATTGAAACATTTAAAGACAAACAATAATATGCAAAAACATCATATAGAGTAGTGGTTTGTATTTGGCTGCTGCAGACATATTGTATAAGTCACAGGTGAGACATCAACAAATTATTATGGTCAAAACACTGCATGCATGCGTGCGTGCGTGCGTGTGTCCGGAGCTAATCTCTGAAAATGCACAGTAGGCCGAGGAAGTCACTCCACCCAATTTTAAATTGGCCTCATGGTGGTGCTATGCTACTATATAGTCAAGTAATCAAGACGAATCCGTCTGATTTTTCATATTCCATCCTGATTGTCGAATTCCGAACAATTTTGCATCACCAGTAAATAGACCCTGACTTAATATGTCATTGGGTACACAGTAAATCCTAACCAATAGGGATTGCTCTTATCCTGGGCGACTTATAACGCGTGTTGTACTTGTCATAACTTGTTGTCCGCATGCTTCCATTCTGCGTGGCCAGGAAACCCCTTCACGCAGATATAGGTGGGATGTATGTGTTCAGCCACCATGCTAGAACAATTGAGACAATGGCCAGTACACTACCCACTGATAAACAAATGGGACCTGCGAGAAAAGTAGACTCATTGAAATTCTGTACAAAAAAGATGCCCACAAATAAAAAGACTAGCATGGAAATGAAAGAGGCAATGGCGCACACATAACCCAGAGTTAAAGCGAATTTTCTTCTTTCGTAAGTAGAGTTTTCGTTGTGGTCCCCGTTCCCTGGAAGTCCAGCATCAGCTGCTTGGTGTTGGTGTGTATATATGACCGCTAGATGAGATAACAGGCTGTCCGTCTCTCCCGTCAGTGGCAAGGCTCTGGTCAGCTCTGTGTTATTGGGGAGGTTCTGGACGCAGAACTCCGGTACCGGGGTACGGTGACGACAGACAGGGCAGGGGATCCTCCGTCCTCGACCCTCATGGAGGTGGAGTTTACTCAGGCAGTCTTCGCAGAATGTGTGTAAACATCCCAATATTTTGGGAATGCGACGGCCCAAGTCGAAGTTGTTGTAACATATTTTGCACTCATATTCGTTGGTCGAGTCAACGCTGCAGCGCGCAGTTCCAGCATCAGGTGTATTTTCTGCCTCTGTCATTGTTTGCCTTCCGCACGTCAGTTGCTTAACCTTCAGCCTGATCTCACACAATTTAGTAACTTTAGACAATCATCCCTTCCAGTGGATCTGGACAGGGAGCAGGACGGTCCGACTCCCAAAGGAAGTGTAGACAAGTATAGTTCACATATGAACAAACTTAATGAATGTTGGGATTGGGAATAAAGCTAACCATAATCGAGATGATGATCGATTCATACAGCAGTCTCATAGGTTCGCTTCTGTCGCCATGCTTCTCCAGACAACGTTAAAATACCACTCTTGTTCATTATGTCATACGTCGTTGGTTTTTAGCACATTAGCAGATAGCAGTTGACAAGGGACTAATTCCAAACATTGTAACGAGGACTACTGCCGACCGCGTGATGCTAATGAATCTTTAATTAAAGGAAAGGGAGCGAATGGAAGGTTCTGTTACAACTGTGAGCAAAACGCAGGGCCACCGAGCAGTGCCCAATATCAACCACCAGGGAACAACCAACAGTATACGTGGCCAGATTTGAATTATACATCTAAGATAACCTAACACTTTAGTCATAACAGGATTAATAGTAAAGTATTTATTATGCCTCGTTTTATTTGAAATGCCAAATCCCATACAGCCCCACATCACTTTCATGTAGGCCTATGACACGGAAGGTCAAGAAGGCTTTATTGGCATATTGGCATTTTTAAAAATGTATAGCCATCAATGGGCAAGTTCCTGCATGCTTTTAAAATTGGGAATCTAACCTCCACTCCCAGAACCTGCCACTTACTTTTCTGGGAAGATGCATGGCTTTCCATGGAATCAGCTCCAGATTTAATATGCATTCATCTTCAGCACATGATCCCTTTGGATGATTTTAACAGTTTTACTTGCAGATGTTTTTCTTGAATCTGCTAGATATGTGTTTTTACTTTGTTTTGTATTTTATGTTGTAATCCCTACTTTTTGCTTCCTTGGCCATGCAGGGCTCACTTGTAAAAAAAAAGAAAATAAGAAGTGTCTCAGTGTTCCCTGGTAAAAGAGACAACCATCTCAATGGGACTCACCTGTTTAAATAAAGGATAAAGAAAGATATAACTTTTTGTCACGTTGAGTAGGCATTGTAAGCAATAGCAAATACGTTGCTGTTTTTTTCCTCACCTCTGGTTTCAGCACCACTGGTGGTGGACAGCACCAACATAACAATATAAGACAACAACAGAGCCAACAATGTTGCAGTAAGTTTTAATTGTTTGGTGTTGCTGTTTATCTTCACCTTCATGTGGTATAGGCGCATTAACTGTATAGGTCAAGCTCCCCAAATCAATATGCACATTGATTTTATATTGTCCTATACATCAAGATCTATTACCCCTCTCTGAACATTAATATGAAACAAAAAGCTGATCTATATATTAAACCTATTGCAATATGCATCATCAATATGAAACTTGTAAGAACTGATTAGTATAATGAAAATAAGATGGACAAGCTCCATCAATTGCATAAACACTGCCATATCAGTGACTTTAAAGTGTTTGGCGCTGTCCACCACCAGAGGTGCGAAAAACCCGCAACGTCGTGATATGACTATTCTATAACTTGTTGTCACTGCGTAGGCTACTCACATGACATTTAACTTAACTTAATAGTGACATTAATAAACAGGCTTCTTACAAGTATTAATCCATCTGACTTGATTAGGCAATGTCGGATGTAAAGAGGATTACATGTTGCTAAGTCACAGGTGAGACATCAACAAATTATTATGGTCAAAACACTGCATGCATGCGTGCGTGCGTGCGTGTGTCCGGAGCTAATCTCTGAAAATGCACAGTAGGCCGAGGAAGTCACTCCACCCAATTTTAAATTGGCCTCATGGTGGTGCTATGCTACTATATAGTCAAGTAATCAAGACGAATCAGTCTGATTTTTCATATTCCATCCTGATTGTCGAATTCCGAACAATTTTGCATCACCAGTAAATAGACCCTGACTTAATATGTCATTGGGTACACAGTAAATCCTAACCAATATGGATTGCTCTTATCCTGGGCGACTTATACGCGTGTTGTACTTGTCATAACTTGTTGTCCACATGCTTCCATTCAGCGTGGCCAGGAAACCCCTTCACGTGGGATGTATGTGTTCAGCCACCATGCTAGAACAATTGAGACAATGGCCAGTACACTACCCACTGATAAACAAATGGGACCTGCGAGATCCCATTGTACAAAAAAGATGCCCACAAATAAAAAGACTAGCATGGAAATGAAAGAGGCAATGGCGCACACATAATAACCCAGAGTTAAAGCGCATTTTCTTCTTTCGTAAGTAGAGTTTTCGTTGTGGTCCCCGTTCCCTGGAAGTCCAGCATCAGCTGCTTGGTGTTGGTGTGTATATATGACCGCTAGATGAGATGACAGGCTGTCCGTCTCTCCCGTCAGTGGCAAGGCTCTGGTCAGCTTTGTGTTATTGGGGAGGTTCTGGACGCAGAACTCCGGTACCGGGGTACGGTGACGACAGACAGGGCAGGGGATCCTCCGTCCTCGACCCTCATGGAGGTGGAGTTTACTCAGGCAGTCTTCGCAGAATGTGTGTAAACATCCCAATATTTTGGGAATGCGACGGCCCAAGTCGAAGTTGTTGTAACATATTTTGCACTCATATTCGTTGGTCGAGTCAACGCTGCAGCGCGCAGTTCCAGCATCAGGTGTATTTTCTGCCTCTGTCATTGTTTGCCTTCCGCACGTCAGTTGCTAAACCTTCAGCCTGATCACACAATTTAGTAACTTTAGACAATCATCCCTTCCAGTGGATCTGGACAGGGAGCAGGACGGTCCGACTCCCAAAGGAAGTATAGACAAGTATAGTTCACCTATATGAACAAACTTAATGAATGCTGGGATTGGGAATAAAGCTAACCATAATCGAGATGATGATCGATTCATACAGCAGTCTCGGTTCGCTTCTGTCGCCATGCTTCTCCAGACAACGTTAAAATACCACTCTTGTTCATTATGTCATACGTCGTTGGTTTTTAGCACATTAGCAGATAGCAGTTGACAAGGGACTAATTCCAAACATTGTAACGAGGACTACTGCCGACCGCGTGATGCTAATGAATCTTTAATTAAAGGAAAGGGAGCGAATGGAAGGTTCTGTTACAACTGTGAGCAAAATGCAGGGCCACCGAGCAGTGCCCAATATCAACCACCAGGGAACAACCAACAGTATACGTGGCCAGATTTGAATTAATCCTCTAAGATAACCTAACAATTTAGTCATAACAGGATTAATAGTAAAGTATTTATTATGCCTCGTTTTATTTCAAATTCCAAATCCCATACAGCCCCACATCACTTTCATGTAGGCCTATGACACGGAAGGTCAAGAAGGCTTTATTGGCATATTGGCATTTTTTTAAATTTATAAAGCCATCAATGGGCAAGTTCCTGCATGCTTCTAAATTGGGAATCTAACCTCCACTCCCAGAACCTGCCATTTACTTTTCTGGGAAGATGCATGGCTTTCCATGGAATCAGCTCCAGATTTAATATGCATTCATCTTCAGCACATGATCCCTTTGGATGATTTTAACAGTTTTACTTGCAGATGTTTTTCTTGAATCTGCTAGATATGTGTTTTTGCTTTGTTTTGTATTTTATGTTGTAATCCCTACTTTTTGCTTCCTTGGCCAGGGCTCTCTTGTAAAAAAAGAAAATAAGAAGTGTCTCAGTGTTCCCTGGTAAAAGAGACAACCATCTCAATGGGACTCACCTGTTTAAATAAAGGATAAAGAAAGATATAACTTTTTGTCACGTTGAGTAGGCATTGTAAGCAATAGCAAATACGTTGCTGTTTTTTTCCTCACCTCTGGTTTCAGCACCACTGGTGGTGGACAGCACCAACATAACAATATAAGACAACAACAGAGCCAACAATGTTGCAGTAAGTTTTAATTGTTTGGTGTTGCTGTTTATCTTCACCTTCATGTGGTATAGGCACATTAACTGTATAGGTCAAGCTCCCCAAATCAATATGCACATTGATTTTATATTGTCCTATATATCAAGATCTATTACTCCTCTCTGAACATTAATATAAAACAAAAAGCTGATATATATATTAAACCTATTGCAATATGCATCATCAATATGAAACTTGTAAGAACTGATTAGTATAATGAAAATAAGATGGACAAGCTCCATCAATTGCATAAACACTGCCATATCAGTGACTTTAAAGTGTTTGGCGCTGTCCACCACCAGAGGTGCTGAAAACCAGAGGTGCGAAAAAACCGCAACGTCGTGATATGACTATAACTTGTTGTCACTGCGTACTCACATGACATTTAACTTAACTTAATAGTGACATTAATAAATAGGCTTCTTACAAGTATTAATCCATCTGACTTGATTAGGCAATGTCGGATGTAAAGAGGATTACATGTTGCTAGTTGCAAATGTGTGCTCCCGATTGGTAGAAAGACACTGCTCTGGCCCGGCTGGTGCTGAGCACAACAGCAGGGGCACTGCTGGGTTTTCTTCAGATCATTTCACTCACTCCCTGCCTGTCCTTTCAATGAAGAATTCATCCACATCACATGGTTGCCGGTAGCTATAATATCATCGTAAACAATGTTTCGGAATCATGACAGAACATCTCACTTCTAAAACGACGCTGACAAAGGGGCTTAGGGGGCGAGAGTGATCTAAATAACGCTGGTTTGAAATTAGACTAGATTAGTATAGGTTAAAAGCGAAACGGCGGAACACAGTGCTGAATGAACCGTCCATCTCGTTCACCGTCGAGACGAGAGACAGGCTATACATGCTGAATGTGAATTAGATAGGACCGTCCTGCTCAGATGTGGAAGGAAAGGGATGGCTGTCTAAAGTTGTAGACCTTGTACGACGTGCGGAAGGAAAACATGGCAGAAGCACCAGGACATAGTAGGCCTACACCTGTTGCTGGAACGACGCCCTGTGTTGTTTCTAACCAGGCGCTGACCGTGGAGGAATATGAGTGCAAAATATGTTACAACAACTTCGACTTGGGCCGTCGCATTCCCAAAATATTGGAATGTTCACACACATTCTGCGAAGACTGCCTGAGTAAACTTCACCTCCATGAGGGTCAAAGACGGAGGATCCCCTGCCCTGTCTGTCGTCACCGTACCCCGGTACCGGAGTTCTGCGTCCAGAACCTCCCCAATAACATAGAGCTGACCAGAGCCTTGCCACTGACGGGAGAGTTCGACAGCCTGTCATCTCATCTAGCGGTCATATATACACACCGACATGCTGACGCTTGGTCACTTCCAGAGGACTCCAGCGCAAACTCTAATAATACCCACGAAAGCAATCCCATCTACAAAAAAGTTGCTATAACTATGTGTTGTGTGTGCGCCATAGTCTCTCCCCTCACCATGCTAGTGTTGTTATTTGTGGGCATAATATTTGTACATCATTTCAATGACTCTACTTATCCCATAGGTCTCATTTGTTTATCAGTGGGTAGTGTACTCGCCATGGTCTCAGTTGTTCTCGCATGGTTAGTGTGCTGGCTTAAGTCACCGCATGAATCTGCACCGTCCGACTCAAATGTCAGCAGATAATAAGAGCGTAATTCTCCACAGAGAATGGAAGCATATAAGCAACATGTGTTTGACAAATGTTTGTCAAGTAACACACGTTATAACTCATCTAGGATATGAGCTATGGAGGGCTAGAGCTGCCATATTTAAAAATAATAATAATAATAATAAAGGAATAAATGGAGTAATAAAGAAATAAATGTAGAAATAAAAGTGCAGATTAATTTGAAAATAAATAAATATGCACATACATAGAAAATAAATAAATATATTCATGTGTGTGACAAATCACTTATTTTGGTATTCATTCATTTCCAAATGTATTTATTCCCCAATATATTAATTTATTTATTTCCCTGTTTATTTAGTTCTCTATTTATTTCTTTATTTCCTCACCTATTTTTGTATTTCTTCAACCATATGTTAATGAGGGGTGTGTCTTGACAATTCAGGTATTAGCAATTAAACCCAGAGTGATCAAACTCACACACATGGTAGTAAGATTTCAGTGTCAGGTGAAACTGTAAAAGTGTAATAATATTTTGGCAACTCTGCTTGCTGTGTTGCATGATATATGATAAAATGAAAACTAACTGCACATACAGTTTATAAAATATAATAAAACATAAAGGAAATAAATATGTATAAATGTTTATTTACATAGAAAAGAGGAAGAATATCTGATACACACTCACTGTGTGATAAATTAATACACACTAAAGCCATTAGATGTCAGTGTTAAGCATTTAGGTGTTTAAAGACCTTTGTTTATAGGGTAACTGCCACTAGCCTTTCTATTGTTGTGAATACAGACTTCACTACTACCTTAAAAATTATGAAATGATTTGGAGGAAGGGCGATTCATTAGTGACTGACTAATCTGCCACATGCATGACTACTTTCCCACAGATCCTTGTTGTTTATGACTCCATGAGCCCATCCATAGGAGGTTATTTGCACCTCCATTACTGCTTTATTACACTGCTTATTGTGGCCCCTACCCAAAAGTTATTTCTCTAATCTTGTGTAGACTCAGGTTCATGTCCCCTCGGGGGCCACTGGCCCCTACAGATCTAACCCTCCCGATGGAGAGCCAATGGAATCACACTGATATATCACACCGAATCACACCGGCCTGCTAAGCTTTTCAACTCCGGCTACAGGTTGTCAACTGTTGTCCTGACCTATACTGTCAAATTTAACCAGAAACCTCCTGGGGTCTTAAAGCGCAGATTTAGGGAGAGCGCTTTGGATTGCGCCTGTGTCTTTTGTGATAGATAGCTCTCCTTTGCCCAAGGTTTGATATGACTCTCATATCAGGATAGGATATCAAACGGCAATCCACTCTTAATCACTATTTGAGTGGTATCAGACAGCATGAGATTGAGGACATGTGCATAGCACTATACATGCACATGGTTGGGGACTGTGGTGCCAGCAGTGCAGAGAAGCCTCTGTAAGGCTTTGAAGACCATGGACTAGTGTCCAGTTTCAAATGCTCAATAACCACGGTTAGAACACTTAAAGAGGTGGTGCCATGGTTTTGCACTTTTTCTGTTTTTCATGTGTCTATGAGGTTGATAGAACTTCATTAAGCCCCCTGGTGGTGTTTTTATTGTGTTTTATGTCTTCTCTGACTATTTTGAGTTTCTACCTGGAGGCTGAAACCTTGAGGGTTTTACATAAAAATATAAAAGAGGAGGGACTAGGACAGGTGGGTGGTGCTAAGGTGGTGGAGGAGGTGCTAAGGTGAGAACCAGGTATACTTAATGAACTGGAGGCGTGTCCACATAAAAACATAATTTAAACAACAATTTCTGTACACTTTTTTGAAAAAAATCTTCCTCCTAGTATAACCATAATACCTGATGATTATGTTTTTTTTGGGGGGGGGGGTCTTAAATAAAGCAGTGTCATGTCGATATGTTGCACAGGACCACTGTGACAAGCCTCTCATTGACAAACAGTCACATCAAAACAACTGAGCATTGGTCTGGCACTTTATGTACTTGTATGTAGTTGGATGGCTAACATTCCAGCTTTCTGGATGTCTATGGATATGCTATCTTGAATTAAAGGATGACTTCACCCATTTTCAACTTATCTTCATATAATTGGTCCTCACTAATGCTCATTATAATATGATACCATTTGTGTCTACTCAGTCTGTGTCTCAGAGGAGAGCTGTGGACATTTCAGAAAACCGTCTACCAGTGACATCATTGATGGGGAATCCAAGCTAGAAACAGGCTTTCTATTCCTGGAAAGTTATGTGCTATAATGGAAGCCATTGTTCTCACGTTAATGAAGAAAAAATAATTTGATATAAAAAATGGGTCCTTTAGATTTTCTCATATGTCTCACCAGATAGGAACTTGTGAGAACAAGAAAATCAAAATGACCCCAAAAATCTCAAAAAATATTTTTTTTCCACACACTTTTTAAATGTATGCACTTTTTTCTCCTGCACCCTTACATAAACCCAACGCTGAAAAAAATAAACCAACACTAAAAATGTTTTACCTATAGGCCTACAAATATCCCTTTAAGGGCTCCGTAATCTTATAGATCACCTGAGGGTAACATTATCCTACATTTCACCCCCCAGCTAAACAGTGTAGTGTGACATCAAGTGACTCAAGTCCACTCTTCCTTTCAACACTAGTGCACTGCGTGAACCATCCATCTCGTTCACCGTCCAGCTGAGAGACAGGCTATATGTGCAGAATTGTGTGAATTAGCCTACTTCGCGTATATAGGAACGTCCTGCTCAGATATGGAAGGGAAGGGAAGGGATGGTTGTCTAAAGTTGTAGGCATACGACGTGCGGAAGGAAAACATGGCAGAGGCACCAGGACATAGTACACCTGTTGCTGGAACGGCGCCCTGTGTTGGGTCCACCTTTTCTAACCAGAAGCCGACCATGGAGGAATATGAATGCAAAATATGTTACAACAACTTCGACTTGGGCCGTCACATTCCCAAAAGATTGGAATGCTTGCACACATTCTGCGCAGACTGCCTGAGGAAACTCCACAGTCTCAGTCCGGGTGGAGGAGGACGGAGGATCGGGATCCCCTGCCCTTTATGTCGTCACCTCACCCCGGTACCGGAGCTCTGCGTCCAGAACCTCCCCAATAACCCAGAGTTGACCAGAGCCTTGCTACTGAACACGGGAGTGCGCGTGTCGGACAGCGTGTCATTTCACCTAGCGGTCATATATTCACACCGATATGCTGCTGATGCTCGGCCACTTCCAGAGGACTCCAACGCAAACTCTGATCCCCACAGAAGACTGCACAGAATTCAAATACCTCTATACGTGTGGGTGGCTTTCATTATAGTTTGTGTGTGCGCCGTACTCATTCCTTTAATTGTATATCACAAATATTATATTTGTGTTCATACGAAGTTTTGTACATAATTTCAATGACTTGAAAATCTAAATCTAAAGTAAAACTTTAGCTCTTTAAATGATTCCTTTAAATGCTCATGTATGGGCAAAATATTCAATTTTAAGGTTTGAAAGGAAAGAAGGGGACAAAGTGTATTAAAGGAAAACTGGCAGAAGAAGACTTCACTCCACAAAAACTTTAAGGATTATCCTGATACAGAGAATATAAGAAAATATTTTTTATTTTATTTTATCATGCTCATAAAGTGCTCTGTGCTCAAAGTGAAAGGTGTAAAAAAAAAAAAAAAGCAGCAAACGTTTCGGTCATCGGACCTTAGTCACTGCTGTAGGTTTCCGAGGCTACTGCTGTATGAATGAATCACAGACTCTGCTCTTATGGCTCTATATCAGCTCAGGTGCTGAGGATCAGGGTCATCAAGGCAACTAATCAAAGACATCACCATGGCAATAAGTGGGCGTGGACATAACATTACAAATCAAAAGGACCAGCCTTACACATGAAATCATAATGTTTAAGTTTAAATGGCCATAAAACGTTACTCAGTATGATTATATATTCAGGTCATTAATTGTTGGAATTCCATGACAAAGAACAATACCACACAGTGGCAGTTGTTTATTCAATTGATGCATGGAGCTTTTCCATCTTATTTCATTAAACTAATCAGTTCATACAAGTTTCATATTGATGATGAATATTGCAATAGGTTTAATATATAGATCAGCTTTTTGTTTTATATTAATGTTCAGAGAGGAGTAATAGATTTTGATATATAGAACAATTACATCAATGTGCATGCTGATTTGGGGACTTTGACCTTAATATGCCTACCACATGAAGGTGCAGATAAACAGCAACACCAAGCAATAGGCTCTATGCACAGCAGCCATATTGTAAGACATTCACAGTGTTACCAATGGTACTAATGAAGGCTCTGTTCCATTCTGGTCAGACGGAGTCAGGGTGCTGATATTGTGCATGTTGGCTCACTGGAAACACTCCCAAATGGCCCTTTAAATTACGGGTGTGTAACTCTGAGTGTACAAATGGAACCAAATGGACCCGTAAGTAATGAAGGCTCTGTTCCATTCTCAGAGGGAGTCAGGGTGCTGATATTGTGCATGTTGGCTCACTGGAAACACTCCCAAATGGCCCTTTACGGGTGTGTAACTCTGAGAGTGTACAAATTTACATTTGTACACTCTCAGAACTACTGTGCTACACTAAATGGAACAGAGCCTTCATTAGTATCACTGGTAACACCTGTGAAGGAAGTGATAATATGGCTGCTGTGCATAGAGCCTATTTAAACGTAGGCTACTGCAACATTGTTGACTCTGTGGTTGTCATATTGCTATGTTGGCGCTGTCCACCACCAGTGGTGCTGAAACCAGAGGTGCGGGGAAAAAAACAACACTGTGTTTGTTATTGCCTACTAAACGTGAAAAAAAATGTTATTGCTTAACTTTTTTCTTTCGCCTTTGTTTTATTTTTTTATTTGGCCACGGAAGCAACAAGCAGGGATTAGCCAACAACATAGAATACAAAACAAAGCAAAAACACATTAAACAAACTCAAGAAATTAGATTTACAATTTAAAAAGAATGCAGGAAGTTGCCCATTGATAGCTTTAAGCATTAAAATATGCCAATAAAGCCTTCTACAATGATATAATGTAGTGTCAAACCTACCGTGTCATATATGACGTGACATGTAGCCAGGCCTACGATTCATGTCCACTGTTGGTTGTTCCCTAGTGGTTGATATTGGGCACTGCTCGGTGGCGCTGCGTTTTGCTCACAGTTGAAACAGAACCTTCCATTCGCTCCTTTTCCTGTAATTAAAGATTCATTAGCATCACGCGGTGAGCAGTAGCCCTCGTAACAATGTTTGGAATTAGGCCTATTACATGTCAACTGCTAAAACCAACGACGTAAGACATAATGAACGAGAGTGTGGTATTTTAACGTTGTCTGGAGGCGTATGGCGAATCGACGAGACGGCTGTATGAATCGATCATCATCTCGAGTATGGTTAGCTTTATTCCCAACATTCATTTAGTAATAATAGGTGAAATATTGTCGGAGTCGGACCGTCCTGCTCTCTGTCCAGTAACTATGGTCCAGACCCACTGGAGGGATGATTGTCTAAAGTTTAGCTACTGACGTGCGGAATTCAGGCAAACAATGACAGAGGCAGAAAATACACCTGATGCTGGAACTGCGCGCTGCAGCGTTGACTCGAACAACGATTATGAGTGCAAAATATGTTACAACAACTTCGACTTGGGCCGTCGCATTCCCAAACTATTGGAATGTTTACACACATTCTGCGAAGACTGCCTGAGTAAACTCCACCTCCATGAGGGTCAAAGACGGAGGATCCCCTGCCCTGTCTGTCGTCACCGTACCCCGGTACCGGAGTTCTGCGTCCAGAACCTCCCCAATAACACAGAGCTGACCAGAGCCTTGCCACTGGACACGGGAGAGTCGGACAGCCTGTCATCTCATCTAGCGGTCATATATACACACCGACATGCTGACGCTTGGTCAGAATGGTCACTTCCACTAGAGGACTCTGACACAAACTCTATTACCCACGAAAGCAATCCAATCTGCAAAAACGTTGCTGTAACTACGTGTTGTGTGTGCGCAATATTCTCTCCCCTCGCCATGCTAGTGTTGATATTTGTGGTCATCTTTTATAATTTCGAGGCAACTTTCCCCCCAGGTCCCATTTGTTTATCATTTGGTATAATAGTACTTGCCATGGTCTCAGCTGTTGTGCTCTTATGGTTAAGGCGCTGGCTTCAGACCCATGCATGAATCTGCTATCTGCACTGTGACTGTCCGACTCAAATGTCAGTAGATAATAATAATTCTCCACAGAGAATGGAAGCGTATGTTTGGGGCAACAAGTTAACAACATGTGTTTGACAAATGTTTGTCAAGTAACACACCTTATAACTCACCTAGGATATGAGCTATGGGCTAGCCATATTAAAACAAAAACAAAAAAAGGAATTAATTGAACTGCAGGTTAATTTGAAAATAAATAAATATGCACAGAAACGGAAAATAAATAAATGTATTTATATGTGTGATAAATTACATATTTTTGTATTCATTCACTCCCAAATGTATTTATTCCTCAATATGTTTATTTATTTATTTCCCTGTTTATTTAGTTCTCTATTTATTTCTATATTTCCTCACCTTTTTCTGTATTTCTTCAAACATTTGTTAATGAGGGGGCGTGTCTTGACTATTCAGGTGTTAGCAATCAAACCCAGTGATCAAACTCACACACACACACAGTAGTAAGATTTCAGTGTCAGCAGCGTTTCAGAAAGACCGGAAGTGTTCAGTTGAAACTGTAAAAGTTTAATAATATTTTGGCAACTCTGCTTGTTGTGTGCATGATATATGATAAAATTATAACTAACTGCGCATACGGTTTATACAATGTAATAAAATATTTAGTTAGTTTATATAGAAACGAGGAAGAATAGTATAATACACACTAAACGCATTATATGTCACCTTTGTTTAAAGGGTAACTGCTATTAGCCATTCTATTGTTGTGAATACAGACTTCACTGTTTAAACATTCTGAATTATTTGGAGAAAGGGCAATTTTCTGCCACATGCATGACTACTTTCCCACAGATCCATGTTGTTTATGACACAGGAGAGCAAAAAGAAATCAATCCATAGGAGGTTCTTTGCACCTCCATTATCTTACTGCTTCAGTGCACTGCTTATTTTGGCCCCCTACCCCAAAGTTATTTGTCTCATCTTGTGTAGACTCAGGCTCATGTCCCCTCGGGGACTGGCCCCTACAGATCTAACCCTCCCCATGGAGAGCCAATGGAATCACACTGATATAGTCATGAGGGTTATCAGGTTCTAATGCCTGCAGTGGGCCCCAGATGTGGTAGGATAGGATAGGATTTAGGGATCAGGCCACCTGGGTTATTGAACGTGTCAGTAAGAACTCCAAGCAGGTGATGCATCTGTGAGCTGATGTTGAATCTCTGGAGAATTTGATAGCAGGACAGTGGGCACTCTTTGCAGGAGGCACAGCTTTTGGTGACAATTTCCATGACCTCATCCTTTCCACCGAGTCTATCCTCCACTGTCCTGGTTGCATATTCATCCAGTGGTGATTATTTCAGCTTGTAACACCGGCCTGCTATAAGCTTTTCAACTCCGGCTACAGGTTGTCAACCGTTCAAGCGCATATTTAGGGAGAGCTCTTCGGATCATTTGGAGTGATGCGCCTGTATCTTTTGTGATAGCTCCCCTTTTCCCACAGTTTCACTCTCTGATATGACTCCCCGATGAACACTGTGGTGTCATTGAGGAGATCAATCAGCAATCCACTCTTAATCACTATTTGAGTGGTATCAGACAGCATGAGATTGAGGACATGTGCATAGCACTACATGCACATGGTTGGGGACTGTGGTGCCAGCAGTGCAGAGAAGCCTCTGTAATGCCCACAGGCTTGTGTCCAGTTTCAAGTTCCAAGGACCACGGTTAGAAAACTTGATGAAGCAGTTCCATGTGGACGTGCTGCACCGGACCACTGTGACAAGCCTCTCACTGACAACATCAGTCACATACAGAGGAACAACTGAGCATTGGTCTGGCACTTTATGTACTGCGTCGTATGCAGTTGGATGGAAAACATTCCACCTTTTGGATGTCAGTGGATATGCCATCTTGAATTAAAGGACGACTTCACCCATTTTCAACGTATCTTCATATAATTGGTCCTCACTAATGCTCATTATAATATGGTACCATTTGTGTCTACTCTGTCTGTGTCTCAGAGGACGGCTGTGGACATTTCAGAAACTCGCCTACCAGTGACATCATCGATGGGGAATCCAAGCAAATAGAAACGGCAGGCTTTCTATTCCTAGGAAAGTTAGTATGCAGCCATTGTTCTCACGTTAATGAAAATAAAATAAAAACTTGTAGAAAAAAAGGGTAATTTTGATTTTCACACATCTCACCAGTTAGGAACTTGTGAGAACGAGAAAATCAAAATGAACCAAAAAATATATTCCCCAAGGGTAGCATTATCCTACATTTCACGCTCCAGCTTCTAAACAGTGTAGTGTGACATCAAGTGACTCAAGTCCACACTCCTTTTCATTGGTGCTGCGTGAACCATCCATCTCGTTCACCGTCGAGATGAGAGACAGGCTATACGTGCAGAATTATGTGAATTAGCCTACTTTGGCGTATAGGACCGTCCTGCTCAGATATGGAAGGGAAGGGATGGTTGCCTAAAGTTACAGGATGAGGACATGGACATGGTCACCAAAAGCTGTGCCTCCTGCAAAGAGTGCCCAAATTGCCTCCAATTCTCCAGAGATCAGCTCACAGATGCATCATCTGCTTGGACGTGAAAATAAAATAAAAACTTGTAGAAAAAAATATTTTTGGGTAATTTTGCGTACAAGTTCTTACTGACACTTTCAATAACCTGCAAAAGGTGGCCTGCAAATTAACAACCCTAAATCCTATCCTTTCCTACCACATCTGGGGCCCACTGCAGGCATTAGAACCTGATAACCCTCATGACTATATCAGTGTGATTCCATTGGCAAGAACCTCCTATGGATGGACTTATTTTTGCTCTCTTGAGTCATAAACAACATGGATCGGTGGGAAAGTAGTCATGCATGTGGCAGATTAGTCTGTCACTAATGAATCGCCCTTCCTCCAAATTATTTTAGAATGTTTGAAGATAACAGTGAATTCTGCATTCACAACCAAGGCTAGTAGCCCTTACCCTATAAACAAAGGTCTATAAACACCTAAATGCATAACACTGACATCTAATGGCTTCAGTGTGTATTGTCACACAGTGAAAAAGCTATGAACACAACTCCATCTTTTTCCTTTTTTTGCCACTAAATTTGTGGTTAACTCACTTATGAGGAAGCAGCATGTCTCACAAACACTCCTATCAAAGTTACTATTTTTAAGCATAGACCCCCAAAAAAACTGTAAAATCCTCAGTGTTCATTTGTTTTTGTAATAATTTACCAAGGAATGTACCCAAATGGACTCTTCGGGGACATTATAGAGACCCTTTAGGATCCATTTCAATATAATACATTAAAAGTGTATTAAAGGGGAGTTTTAAGTGTGTTGGCTTTACCTTATCTGTTACCTTTCCAGCCAAGCACCTTACATTGATGTGTGTATAGCTATTAGCTCTGTTTTTTATGTGTCCCACGGGTTCAAATATGTATGAATGAATCCCAACAACAAAGTGGGTATTTGTCTCCAGTTGTTTTAAGAGGAGACTCTGAGACTCTCTGGAGTTAAAGTCCGCCTCTTTCAGGTCTCTCAAAGGGACTCCTTCACTTGGTCATCCAGCCGGTGAATAATGCCACTTAAACGCCACCGTGACAAAAGCTCGAGAAGAAAGAAGGGGCGGCAGGCTTCTACTGGGAGCCCATAGAAAACACTGTGTCTGGGACAGAGGGCTTCATTTCAGAGGGGCTGTGGGGCTTAAAGTTAAAGATTACTTTGAAATCTGCAACCCCCTCCCTCTCCTCCTCACCGCCAAACTCTCCCCACTCGACACAACCCTCCCTCTCTCAAAAACTAAAGAACCTGCCGCCAGAGAACAGCGGATGAGTTGGGAGAAGATCCTCTTTGATGACATAGAAGGATCCTTTTGTTCCCTAATCCCCCTCACACCCCCGTGACCCCCCCCCCCAATCCCCTTCCCCTCCTCAGGCATATTTTAAGCACAATTTGACATAGGCACTGGTTATCATATTCTGCTCATTCCATTCACAAAATAAAGAAATGCATTAATCGTGCCATATCATCTCTCTCTTGTTAAAGTGAACGCTCAAGTTATCCAATCTTCAACCAAACCCAAATGTATACATTGTAGCTCCTTTTTTTCAGTTGAAAACAAGGTTGTTTTTTTGTTGTTTGTTTTTCGCAAGCTAAACTGTTGCACAACAAAGTTAAAATTATGCTTGTCACAAGTAGTAAAAAGCAGGCCAGTAGTGGCACTGTTGATTATAGTCTTCTGGATTCTAATTTGTATTCAAATACATTTTGTTTCTAGCTTTTACTTATAATTACTCAGTGTCCATTACTTTTCAGGACCAATGCACCACTCAAAGAATATAACCCTTGCAAATTTTGTTTTAACAATTTTTGCAATGCAAGGATGTCAAGGAAAAGATAGGGCTGTCACGATTATGACATTTTACTGGACAATTCATTGTCACACAAATAATTGTGATTAACGATTTCATTGGGTTTTTGACATTGAACATTGGAACATGTAAATAAAAAGTACATTTCTGTTTAGGCTTCATAAAGAACAATTGCTTTCGATGAATTGAGTACCAAGGACCCCAATGGAAACAAGCCATAGTGCTTTCTTGGGTTTAAAATCCTCTTAACAGACCTTGTATTGAACTGTGCCTCCCTGTGCTTGTCTTTGCAAACTGTTAATAAAGTATTCAATCAATCAATCATACAAAGCACAGAGCAGATATGACAAATAACTTAGATATACAAAGAAATTACTGACATTTAATAACGTATATCCTAATTTATAATAGAAAACAAATTTATAGTGGAAATAGCCAATCTACACACTCACAACATGTCGCATTGTGCCACATTGTGAGCTTATAGATCTGCTGTTTAAACATTTATGAAAACTTTATGAAAGCGGTTATGACGATTATGCAAAATAATTGTGATTATCTCAAATAATTGCGATCAGACCATTATGTATTAATTGTGACAGGCCTAGGAAAAGATAGACTTATCATTCACCACCAAGCGAAACCGGATGACACCAGTCAAGTGCTTGTCAGGTTGTCTCCCAGGGGACCCTCCAGTGGTCCTTCTGCATGCTGTCAGGAAGGTATAGAGGTCAGTCACCCTTGCCCAGAGACAGTCTGTCCCAGGATATAGCACATATTTCCTCTCTTTATTCCATGGGTCGCCCGCCCCCTGTTTTAAGGTTATCCCTAAGTGTGCACAGCATGTGTCCCTATGTCATCATCGGATTGGACATACATAATTGACAGAGAAGATGAAAGTCTTCCCTTTGCTTGTAACATCTGCCCTCTCATGGCTTGTGTCCAATCAAGATGACCTCAGCAGACATAGCCCTAGGATGGCTATTACGAGCACCCTGTGTACACACACTGACATGACTCATGTCATCATGTGGTTGTGTATGTGTGTTTGGGGGTGGGGGGTAGGGGGGGGGGGGGGGGGTAATGTGCATTAAAGTGTTCACGCATGGTCATGAGTGTTTGCCAGTAGCCTACATTTGGTCTGTGCACACACACACACATATGGCCTTACAAGCATGCAAACACCCTGAGGACCAGGGAGTGTATAGGGATGATTGGCCATGCAGGGTCAGTGTGTCAAAAAGGGCCTTACCTGGCCAAGGCCATTACGCTTTCGCTGAGTTGTGCTTCAGAAGCTGTCCCGGAGGGGAAACACACAGGAACCTTCTGGTGCACACATTTACACAGTGGCACCCACAGAGGATGGAGGGGAAAAGAGCACAGTCTTTATGGGGAGAGGGGTATAGAGAGGGTAGAAGGAGACAACAATAACATTTTGTTATTACATGATTAACTCAAGAGGTTAAATAGCATATATGTGTATCTCTTAGCAGTGGTCTGTAACTCTGAGAGTGTGCAAATGGAACCGAATGGACCCGTAAGGGTACATTTGTACACTCTCAGAGTTAGGATCTTATAGTAGATTATTATGGTCCCATAAGATGGAATGTTGTCAAATGGGGGTCCTTGGCCTCATGCATATCAAACTGGGGGTCCTTGAAATTAAAAAAGATTGAGAACCATTGTCTTACAAACATACATATTATGAGGTCTCTCATCAAAGCAATGGATTCTATGTTTCCTCTCACTTTGTGTCATATCTCCTCAGGTGGTTCTGAAAGAGAATAGCCCACAATGATAATAAACATGTATTTACTTCCTCGCACTCCCCCTGGTGTGTGCCAGTGGAAGTGCAGCAAGGAAAAAAGTGAATAATTAATATAAAACATTTTTGCTGCCTTTTAGGGCCAGGGTTACAATTTACAATGTAGTGAAAGTACACTTTCTATAACCATATAGATTTAAAATAATAATACTTATTATTATTTATTTATTTATTTTTAAACTCGGGTAACGTTCATAATAATACAGTTAATCAGTCTTGCCCAGTGGTGTAAAGTACATTTACTTTAGTACTGTACTTAAGTACAATTTTGAGGTATTTTTACTTTACCGGAGTATTTCCAAATTTCTGTACTTTTACTTCTACTCCACTAAACCTCAGAGGCAAATATTGTACTTTTACTCCACTACAATTATTTGACAGCTTTAGTTACTTTGCAGATTTAGATTATTACCACAAGACATGCATTAACCACTTCAGCCCTACATTTCGGCCATCTACAAGCTCACAATGTGTTGCATCGCATTGTGAGCTTGTAGAACTGCTATTTTCAAAAGCTTTTTACATTTGCAAAACTTGAAATGGGACATTCTGCATAATGAGTACTTTCAACTTTTGGTTCTTTAAGTACATTTTGATGCCAATACTTTTGTACTTTTACTCAAGTAGATTTTGAATTCCGGACTTTAAAACTTGTAACAGAGTATTTCTACATTGCAGTATTGATAATTTACTTAAGTAAAAAATCCTTAGGCTACTCCATAGATGAGATGATCAATAGACGTTAAAGGTTAACACGTTAACACACACATTCTCTAGACCAGTGGTTCTCGACATGTGGGTCGAGAACCCCTGTTTGTTTGTTTTTTACCTTTTTAAATCCTCAAAAAGAAAAAAAACATTGCTGCATCAAAAGTAATCAACAAACTATACTATAAAAACTGGTCAAATTGTCAAAATATCAGAAAGAGGCAAAAATTGTGAAAATAGCCAATCTACTTGTGAGCTGTCAGCTGGTAGATCTGTTATTTTCACAATATTTGTCTTTTACACAAGTACATTTTGAATTCCGGACTTTTATTTGTAACAGAGTATTTCTATATTGCAGTATTGATACTTTTACTTAAGTAAAACATGTGAGTACTTTTTCCACCACTGGGTCAAGACAATAAAAGTCCATTGTAAAATGAAAGATGTTCTTGAGAAGGTACGAGTCACCAACAGGGGGCGCCGTTTTCCCATTTTTGACGCTCTCATCTCTAGTCTATATGGCGACGCTTCGGTGGCTCTGCCCTGCTTGCTGTCCGTAAAACTCAACGACGATGCGTCCCGAAACTAGCAGATCTATAAGCTGACAACATGCGGCGCGCTGTGAGCTTGTAGATCTGCTAGTTTCCGCAATTCGACCCCGTGGTACGGCGAAGTACAATAAACACAGGCGTGCAGGCTTCAACCATGGCTGTTAAAAAGGAACCTTCAAGCGCTGAACGCTGACTGTCTGTGACCGAAAGTAACCCCCGATGACGTCACAGCCACCTCAAGCAGCGTTGCCAGGTTGTGTGAGAGAAATAAGCAATCAGGTATATGAAAACAAGCCCAAAAGAAGCAACTTAGGCCACGTGAGCACTTTAAACCTATTGTGCATCGGCCGATGGCTATTTTCAAAAACTCTTGCAATAAAATGTGGAATATTTGGATTATTATTTATTGGATTATTTATTTTTAAACATTCTAACCAACCACACAAATGCTCACTGGCACAAAACATTTTCATGAAAATATTTGAGAACCACTGGTTTAAATAATGATTTAAAAAAACTTTGGAAGCAAGCAACTACACTTTAGAAACAAGCCCAAAAAACCGCAACCCTCAACTACCAATGTTTACAAGCAACTTTACAGAAAAAGAAGCCCAAAATCGCTTATAACAAGCCGACATGGCAACGCTGGCCTCAAGCACGCGCCACCTCCAGTCGTCCAATCGCTAGACTTTAACCGTCTCGAGTCCACGTCATACGTCACTTCCGGGATGATAAACACGCACGGTGGTGGTGGTGATGCTCACAGATTTTTTTCATTTTTTTGTAATACTATTGTCATACAATTCCATTCTCTCTGTTTTTTAATAAGTCAGATTTGATAGTTTGTTTCATAGCAAGAGATGCCATTCATTATTATAAATGGCTTATTATAATGAGAGGATCATGTGATAAATATGACAAATACAGTGGATCTGAAGTAGCGGTTGATCAAGAGGTGAGGAGGATGTTGTATTGTCTGCTGCTGCTGCAGATGTTGACTATAAATGTGATCTGACGCGTTATATCAGACGTAATAACGTGCTGATCGTCCATGTTTAATAGGATGTTTAATACGAAATGTGATCTCATGTGATTCATTGTGATTTTTCATTCAGCAGCTGTATGGGTGGGTTAGCTTTGTGGGCTAGGCTCACATTTTAGCTTTTCCATTTGCTTTGCTAGTGCGTGTTGCTGCTGTTGCTATTAGTCCTGATTGATTGATTGGTTGGTTGATTGATTGATTGATTGATTGATTGATTGATTGATTACTTTATTAACAGTTTGTTTAGGAAAAAAAAGAGAGAAAAAAAAGCACAGAGGTACAGTTTTATTCAAAGATGCTAAAAGGATTAAACCCAAGAAAGCACTATGGCTTGTCTCCATTGGGGTCCTGATAGCCACAATATGTGGTGGAGGAGAAAATGGCTTCTTGTACTTCAGATCGCTCCCAAATGCTTTGATGATGATGTTACACACAACAAGCTATGTGCAAATGTTAATAACTGCCCAGTCAGTGTGTCTAGAGCAGTGGTTCTCAACCTTTTCAGGCCGTGACCCCCCAAAATAATCATATTTCAACTGGGGACCCCCCAAAATAATCATATTTCAACTGGGGACCCCCCTAAATAATCATATTTGAACTGGGGTCCCCCTAAAATAATCATATTTGAACTGGGGTCCCCCTAAAATAATCATATTTGAACTGGGGACCCCCCCAAAATAATCATATTTGAACCGGGGACCCCCCAAAATAATCATATTTGAACCGGGGACCCCCCTAAATAATCATATTTGAACTGGGGACCCCCCACCCTGACAAGCACTTGGAATTGTAGAGTCAAACATTTAGTTTGACTCGGTTCCACAGATAAATATTGTGAAAATAACAGATCTACCAGCTGACAGCTCACATGTAGATTGGCTATTTTCACAATTTTTGCCTCTTTCTGATATTTTGACAATTTGACCAGTTTTTATAGTATAGTTTGTTGATTACTTTTGATGCAGCAATGTTTTTTTTCTTTTTTTTCTTTTTGAGGATTTAAAAAGGTAAAAAACAAACAAACAGGGGTTCTCGACCCACATGTCGAAAACCACTGTTCTAGAGAATGTGTGTGTTAACTGTTAACCTTTAACATCTATTGATCATCTCATCTATGGAGTAGCCTAAGGATTTTTTACTTAAGTAAATTATCAATACTGCAATGTAGAAATACTCTGTTACAAGTAAAAGTCCGGAATTCAAAATCTACAAAAGTAGTACAAAAGTATTGGTATCAAAATGTTCTTAAAGTACCATAGTAGCTATTTTCAAATGGTCGAAATGTATATTGGGCTGAAGTGGGTAATGTATGTTTTGTGATAATTATCAAAATCTACAAAGTAGGCCAAACCAGTAACTAAAGTTTTCAAATAATTGTAGTGGAGTAAAAGTATAATATTTGCCTCTGAGATGTAGTGGAGTAGAAGTAAAAGTCCTGTAAATTGGAAATACTCCAGTAAAGTAAAAAATACCTCAAAATTGTACTTAAGTACATACTTGAGTAAATGCACTTTACAGTTACATTACACCACTGACTGATAGGCTACCTCTGTGAAGTATGGCGTCTCATTAGAAAAAGCGAGTGTTGATCTTTAAAGCCGGTCATGCGGGTGAATGAATGTTGACTTACATAACGTAACACATCAACGGCCCTATGGTATTTATGCCTATGGGTTACTTACTAGTCTGTACACCAACCAGCAGCTATATGAGTTATCAGCTATTCTGATCTGGCCTCTACTGTTTACTGAAGCGGTTGTGTTAAAAGTAAACATTGTCAATGTGTAGTTCTTACTGCATTATAACATGAGAACAATGCCATTGTCTTGTAGTAACTCTTGCAGCCTCAAGTGCTATTAAATAAAAACTGGTTTCAGTCAGGCATATGTCTTAGTTTGTAGAGGGATGTGTTCATCCTACTACCAGACAGTGTACAGTAGACACAGTAAAGTATCTGGACCTTCCTGTAGAACAGGTCTCAGGTGGCAAGTTGAGACTATATATGAGAAGGTAGTAGAGATGTACCCATAAAAAACGTTCCTTCCCGAAACTGATTCCGATACCTACAACTTGCGTATCGGTCGATACTGAGTACCGATCTGATACGATACCAGTGTGTAATTTAAAAAAATCGAGGACAGTGGTTCTCAAAGTGTGGTCCAGGTCATGAGAGGGTTCCAAATGGACCCGTACAGATCTGTAACTCAGAGTGAACAAATGGAACCAAATGGACCCGAGTTATGGGGGCCTTGAAATTAAAAAGTTTGAGAACCACTGATCTAGGAATAAATACAAAATAAATACATTAATAATAGTTCAAGTGCAGCTACAGTTAGTAAAACAATAATGTAAATAGTACAGTAAGAGTATAAAACATTGGTGCAGCATCATCTGAAGTATAAAAAATATTACTGTAAATTAGATATCATGTGATAACTGGTATCGGTATCGAAACACTCGAGAAGGTAGTGGTACTATTAATCCAGGGCAGTTTCAGAAGTGACACTGCATTTTTGGCTCAGTCTGGATTGTCTTTTGTGTGGACTTGATGACAGGCCTCTAGTTGGTTATTCTGCCTGCCTTCATGTGCCAAACGTGATCCTGTGCTATTGGCGTGTGCATAATGGCTGGAAAGGCCAAGTGTGGGACTGTTTTAGCAGCCTCCTTCCCCAGGAGGGGAGTCTAATTGCAGTAATATTTGAAGACCGTTGTCATAACATACTTTCCAAATTATCTTAACCTACTTGCAAGTTTTGCCCCCCCCGAGAACATCTACAACATAGCATATAAGTGAGATCTGCTCATGGTTATAGACAGAAGGCTCTATCATGCATGCTACCTGCTTTCTATTATTTTTATGTCCAGCACCTAGCTAGTAGTTGTAGCCTATGGATTTTTGAATGAATCCTGAGATAACATTTTTTCCCACAGAAGCTTATTAGGTATTAGTGCTGCATGATTAGTGCAATAATCAGAATTTCTGATTCTGATTCTGTCTAAAATGATAATCCCAATTAGTTTCGCTTAATATCATAATCATGATTATTGATTATGATGACTTCTGGTGGGAAAATATGTTTTGATCATTTTCTTAATGCCTTTATTGCTCATTGTGCTTCTTGGCACCATTGAGTGTCTTTGAGCAATGGTCTGTAATGGCTGTGATTTGACTGTGCCTCTGTGAGCCGGATGGATGGAGAGACATGGTACATGGTACACCCATGGGTGTACCAATGTTCTGCACAAGCAAACCATTTTAATGTGGCAAATATTGGACACACAAGACAAACGCGGCGTCATGTTTTGCTCACATGACCCCGAGTGCACAAGGCAGACTGTGTTTAGGTTGCTTTGAAGTTGTACAGACAGATTTATTTTTGTTTTATTTCCACTGACTCAGTGTTCTCTGACTCACATTTTAGGCTGTGACCCACATAATTTAGTCATTTCGATTTGGTAGTGAAATTATATTAACCACTTTCAACCTGGCAACCCTATATAGGGCATCTCATTATATTGTCCAAAATAGTCAAACATTTTGAGAAATAGCGCAAGTTTACAAGATTGTAGATCAGCTATAAGGGGCCTTAAGTGGTTAAATACATTATATTTGGACTGTACCAAAATAACCTCTCCGGTAGTTTCACTATTACAAGCATTGTGTTACTATGACTTCATAAATGTTTTCTTCTTAATGTGAATGCAGTCAGAAGCTGTAGAGGGCTAATAGTACCCCAATGCCCCCTCCACTCCAAAGAATACTAATAATCAATAATATAATCAAAATGGAGAAATCCTCACAAGCTCTCAGTTATTGTAACATGAAGGCTAAACAGAAACACTGACACTTGTGAACAACATGTATCATGCTGTGATTAGAGGAAGTATCTACTATATAAAGTTGAAGTTGTGGCGCCGTCTGCCTGTCTGTGGCGGGCGTGCAGATATGCCCATATATGGTCTGGAAGTGCCAGACGTCAGCACAAATCTGCGTTGTTAGGCAACTAGAAGTGCAGATTGCTGTTGTCACGTGTGACTTGAGACCAGAGCTCGATCTGTGTGAGAGAGAGAGAGAGAGAGAGAGAGAGAGAGAGAGAGGGAGGGGGGGGAGAGAGACAATTTCACCCACGCAATAACCAGACCAATACTGGGTCCAAAACCTCAACACGCCGATCAACGCGTCACAAAGCAGCTCTCTAGAATTAACGATTCTACAAGCTCACAACGTGTCGCATCGAGACACGTTGTGAGCTTGTAGATCGGCTAATTTCGCAGCGTGACACCATCGTACGATGATGTATGAAATTAGGGCGTGAGTGGTTAAAATACTACTTTATCACAATTGAAACATCTTCTTTAGCTATGTGTTATCCTGGCCCCTTTATTTTAATTCATGCATATCTTCTGTCTGTAGAACTGTACAGCGTACAGTTAATTTATTAAAACGCGTACGGTGGATGTGTTTTAATTGATTAAAATGATTGTGTTGTGAGCTTGTAGCTTGCAAAGGGTTCATTATCATAACTGCTGTGCAATGCAGCTTCAAGGCTAGTAGAGGCTAGTAGAAGGTTTAGGCGTAGCTCTCAGTGACTCAGTCTCATCAGTCAGTGTTAGATTCCTTAAGGGGGAAGGGTCACTTATAGCACCGTCACGATTGGTCGCTGGGCTACTACTCTCCTGACCTGCAGACCTCCCCAATTCAGCTGTGGAATGTATCACTGCTACTTGCTCAGGTTCACTGGCTAGTGGGGAACTGGGGATACACCTAGTTACACTCTGACCCGCAATTATAGCCCAGCAATAGCTTCCTAAGCTAGCTGACTGAAACACTGTCAGACCTCACTCAAAGGCCTTCTCTCAGTACAGCAGTACAACTAAACCCGGGAGTATGACTCAAGAGCAACAACGAGTCAAACCCAAATGGTGTTGATGCTGCGACTGCACATTTTTCTACTAGGTAAAAGAGTATGGTACATGTGCTAACCTGTGGTAGAACGGAAGGATTTAGGTCAAAATGTATTGGGTTAAAAAAGTTATTTTTAAATACTAATACTAAAAATAAAGTGACATTTAGACCTGTTCTTCCTCTGCAATGCTGAATTTCTCCATTACAATCCCCACTCCCCCAAGGCTGGCATCTCTGTGTGTGCCCTTGGGCCTGAGGGACTGGAGAGACAAATAGTGCTGATTAAGGAACAAGCTAAGGATAGGCCCTGACGCCCTGTCCCCAAGCAAGCATTGATTTATCTGCGTGTTTGTGTGTGTGTGGACCTGTGTGTGTGTCTGTGTTTGTGCGTGCGCAAGTGTGTGCCTGTCAAGGCTCACGTCAGCCGTCATCACCCTACTCTCAAACATGCTGAAAACTAAAGCTTCAATTCAGGTCGTATTTTGTCAAAGTAATTTGGAAATTAAGTAAACATTTGAAAATAATTATGGTTTAATGTAACTATGTCTGAGTGCTCCTCTCTTTCAATGGCATTTGCTATAGACCAATTATTTGTTTACTAACAGTGAGACTTGATGCACAGGTGATTGTTTCACGGAATCAATTCTCAACCTATTGTTTCGGGGTGCGCTGGTTTCAGCACACCCCAACCCCCTCTTGTGTGTTGGCTAGTGAGGCGCGTCCTAGCGAGACCTGACAGAATGGGTTTCATTAAGAGCATACTGGTTTCACGCATACTGGTTCTTATCAGTGTGACGTCGTCTGTTAAGGGGTCTATATCTGTTGTAGACTCCTTGGCACCTGAATATTAGCATTTTCTTTTGTTACTATGTTGGGTTGCAGGAGAAAAGGTGTTGGCTAGGTATGTCTGTAAACAGAAGGGGGTTCCTTTGAGTGGGGTATTTAACCCTGAGTCAGTCAGTGTGTCCTTTGAGTTCTTGCTGACTGGTCATTCCGAAATCTGTGCTGTAATGCTGTGATTGTAAGTGTGTAACTCCATTTGATATCAAATTATAACACTCATTCTTCTTGAAACTTTGAATTGTCTCTGCCTTATTTGTCTCGAACTTTTGATTCAGTTCCCATCCAGATTTCTCCACAACAATTTCTAACGGCGTGCCGTTGTGTCTCCAGATTGCAGGGCTGCTCTACAAAGACCACCAACCAGCGACCACCTCCCGGGCCTCGGAATAAGTCGAGAGACGGTACATCACGTCCAATACTCGCTCTACCCAGCGAGCAGAGAGCGGCGGCCGTGTTGTTTCGCCGGAACACTCGCTCCCCCCGACCCCTGTCCCTCCGCCCCTCCTTGCTCCACCTTCACCTCTGACCCCCGTTGACCTTGGCGTAAGGATGAAGCTGAAGGAGGACATGAACCCTCTGCTGCTGCAGGTGTTCCGCTCCGTGGTCTGGGTGTACTCCGTCATCACCTTCCTGCCGTGGTACTTCTTCACTGGCGCCGGCGCCAACCTGGAGCGGTCGCGGCGGCTCAAGGCGCGCTCGGTCAGCAGGCTCCCGGCGGGGCCCTACAGGGCCGTCAACAGCCAGCAGAAGCTGGCGGCGTGGATGCACCCCGGCGTGGACACCCTGGACAAAGTGTTAGAGTACTCCACCAGGAGGTTCCCCGAGAGAGACTGTCTGGGAACCAGGCAGGTGCTGAGCGAGGAGGATGAGCCCCAGCCCAACGGCAAGATCTTCAAGAAGGTATGAGACGCGTCAGTGGAAGTATGGTGTCGACCCCACGCTGTTGCTGGTGGACACTAGATAGTTTCTTTAATCACTTTAAGCCATATTGGAAATAGTCGATCTACACGCTCATTATGAGCTTGTAGAAATGTTTTAAATGTTTGGACATGTTTGGGGGAAGAAATTAAAATTTTCAACTATAATGACCTGCCCAAAATATAGACACCAGGTTGAAAGTGGTTGAAGACTCTTAAATTAAAAACAAAAATGTACACAGGAACAGATATTCATCTTCATTGTTTAGATTAGTTTAGTTTAGTTTAGTAGACATTTTACTAAAAAAAAAAAAAAGACAATTGCATGGCTACAACACCAATGCACTCTGTGTCCCTCACCGCCTTACATTTCCATGTCCCTCACACTGCCTATTGCCTAGTCAGCCTTGATAATGTCAGTCAGTGGAATTACAGGAAGTCGGGTCAGTGTCTGAGAGGTTGTGGTTAGTGTGTGGAATGTGGGTGGCGGAGCAAACTCAGAGTGCAGTTTTAGTGCTCTTTTGTCCCCGACTGCAAGCCTCTTCAACTCAACCTGCAGTATCAGCAAAGGTTCCACAGAGGGTGCTGGCTGACTCGATATTAGAGTGTTATATTACAGTGTTATTATTGTTTAAATGGTAATAACAACGTCAGACATCCTTCAAATTCAACACTTAGAGCACTGTAGCTTATAATTAATTCCTGTGCTACCAACAGCAGTCAAGGGCTATGCGTCACCCGGTGTTGTATTAAATGGCCTTAATCTTCTTCCGCCTCTCTTCATTTTCTAGTGCAGAAAATATGGTCTGGCATAGAATATTCCCATTCATGGTGACGCCATTTGAAGGTTATTCTAGCGACTGTGGTATTAGGCGTGTGGGTGGGAAAATGCACTGCAGAACTATGATCGCCAGACAAAAGTGTCTTAATGACTATTTTTGGCATGACATTAGGGGAAAGTTCTCAAGAATAGCCTAGGCCTATTATGCTTATTTTATGCACATTGTATGCTGGTGTTGCATGGAAAAAATAGCAGCTCTACAAACTCAGCTTGTAGAGCTGCTATTTTCATCGTACAGAAGTATCAGGCTTAAGTGGTGATTTTCAGTGGCTGATAGACAAGCGGCACATGAACACCGCAGTCCATTTTAAAACTTGACTTAATGTGTGTGTGTTTAGGTCATTCTGGGGCAATATAACTGGCTTTCGTACGAGGACGCCTACCAGGCAGCCATGTGCTTTGGCAGTGGACTGGCAGCTCTGGGACAGAAAGCCCAGTGTAACATTGCGATCTTCTGTGAAACCAGGGCAGAATGGATGATAACAGCACAGGCCTGCTTCATGTACAACTTCCCACGTGAGTGGTGGCAAAAAGTGTACACACACACACACACACACACACACACACACACACACACACACACACACACACACACACACACACACACACACACACACACACACACACACACACACACACACACACACACACACACACACACACACACACACACACACACACACACCATCCGTGAACCAGGATTCAGAACCGCACATGCCCTAACTCAAAAGCACTGCTATATCACGTGACGTGACTGACTCTCCCAACTCCACTGTCTGTGTTGTGTTCTGTGACAGTCGTGACCCTGTACTCCACTCTGGGACCGGCGGCCATCGAACACGGCCTGAACGAGACGGAGGTCACACACATCATCACCAGTAAAGACCTGCTGCAGGGCCGACTCAAGGTACACGGCACGCACCGTCTGTGCACACCCCGCCTGGGCACGCTCCCTACGGGCTCCGCTGACTGTTTAGCATGTCATATCAATTCCGGTAGACAATCTAGCCATGTTGCACAAGCCTGCACCAGTTGCTTTCTTTATAAATGGATTTAATTAAATTCAGTGGCGCTACACTAATTTGTGCGTGTGTGTGTGTGTGTGTGTCTGTGTGTGTGTGTGTGTGCTTGTGCATAGGCGTGCGTGTGCGTGTGCGTGTGCGTGTGTGCGTGTGCGCGCGTGTGTGTGTGAGAGAGAGATTAGCACTTTATGAAGAGCTCACTGCTGTTTGCATCTAGTAATTAGTCCCCCCCTCTTATCTCCCAGGCGATCCTAGCCAAGGTACCCAGGCTGCAGCACATCATCGTGGTGGACAGGAAACCCACCAGCTGGCCAGACATGCCCAGGGGCATCATGGTATATAACATGGACACTGTGCAGGAGATGGGAGCCCAGCCTGACCACAGTAAGCAACGTCGGCCTCATTTTGCACTCCGCTTCCATTATCGAGTACAGCGCCTCTATGATTCCGTAGCACACAAACGGTTAGCGGTAGATGTCGAACAGTACGGGAGTGTACCATGTAAGACCAGAATTCCACAAACGATGGGTTGGGTCCCATTTTTGGGTCACGGAACCATTTTTATGGCTCGTGGGTAATTATCCCCTTTTTTAAGTTTCCTATACGTACACTTATTTCAAAAGAATTTCAAAAACGTTCCCAAAAGCATTCCATTAATCAAAACAAAAAAATAGTGAAAATAGCAGAGCTACAACCTCACAACACATCGACACGTTGAGAGCTCGTAGATCTGTTATTTTAACTATTTTGGAAATAGGTTATTCATTTGTTATGTATTTTTGTTATTTTGGGTCGTGGGGAAACACCCCTGGTGTGTAGACTGTTTTCCTTTCTAACCTGACCTGTCCTTGTCATCCTCTTTAGTGGCAGTGTCTCGCAGACATCCAGAGCCCTCTGACATCGCCGTCATCATGTACACCAGCGGCTCTACAGGCGTCCCCAAGGGCGTCATGATCTCCCACAGCAACATCATCGCTGGTATCACCGGCATGGCTGAGCGCATCCCCAATCTCAAGTACGCCGATGCCATATAAATCCTTTTCTCAGACCACTTGCCTCCCTTATTCCCCTCTCCTCTCCTCGGCTTCAGCTGTTTGTTTTCGTCATATCTCTTTCTCCTTTTAGTCTCTTTCCCTTTTGTTATTCAGTCTCTCACTTACATCACAAGACAAAACCACCATTGGCCATGAAAGTCTGATTATGTGAAAGTGAAACATGAAGAGTGTTAATGTTGGGCCATAGTTTTTGTCTAATCTCTTAGTTAAACTATCATTGTTCTTGTGAAGCACTTTTGTTATTAGTACTTATGAAGATCCCTTTCCATTTGGCCATCACCACTCTAGCATTCACACGCATATACTGTATTGTGAAGTTTCATCACTGAATACAGCATGGGGATTTGCGTGGCTTCATTCACAAACTGTGCACGTAGTAACTAAGTATCAATGGACTAGTTTTTTTGTTTCTTTTTTTTTTAGGATGAATGGATGGTATATTTGCCTACATTCATATTCATCTCTGACGCCTGGCACCCCTTAAGCTGCGTTTTGATATAGCATACCTACACTGCACTACCGTGCTATATTATTTATGAGTGTGTTAAAGGAACTGCTGGGTCCATTTGTGGTTCTGTACACTGCCAGAGCAAATACACACAATGGAGTCTTTCACCCATTCTACACCAGCACTTACACACGGGAGACATCTCACTGAGAAGATCCAAAAAACATAATGTAAAACAATAACGTGTGGCCGTAATTTATGGTGACTCGCGACAATCGATTTGTCCGTCTTGTGTTTGTAGTTGTTGGTTAGTGTGTTCTCGGTGCTTCGTGGAATCTCAACAGTCAGCAGCACTAGCAAACAGAATGCAGTCTAATCGAACCGCATTTCTAACGCCAGCAATTAAACACATCCTCACAGATCCAAAAATACAAATTTAAAAACAAACAGGCTAATATCTGTATATCTGTATCTGCACAAGTTGTTGGCTTTGTGTTGAAGACACAGTTGTAAGGATTCTCCGACCAATCAGTAGTCTCAAACTTTACACATCACCATCTAGTTCTAGTACACCACCAAAAGAACGTTGGCCGAGTGGGGTCAAAATTGGCACCCTTTACGACTCCCGTTCGCCCTCAAAAGGCTGGACCCTTTTATACGGAAACGACCGCAAATGCAGGCAGTGTCGTCCGGTGCGGTGCAGGTTGTGCTATATGGAAACCCGGCATTAGTGTCCTACTGTACATTTGGTATTTTAGCTTCTAAAGTATCCATTATGGCTATTAACCAGTCACTATTTCTGCCCGGCAGTGAAACAGACACCTACATTGGCTACCTGCCCCTGGCTCATGTTCTGGAGCTCAGTGCTGAACTGGTGTGTATCTCTCATGGGTGCCGCATTGGCTACTCCTCACCTCAAACGCTAGCCGACCAGGTGAGTGTTGCTGCCACACGCACATCACGTATCCAATTAATTATCTGTTGAAGTAATGTAGTTAAAGCTCTCTCTCATGGATGCATTACAATCAGAGATCATCTATTATTGAGGTTGACACCTTCGTGCATGAAGCCAGGTCTCTGAGAGCCCACGTTCTTTTCTCTGTCTTATCTTTTTTTTTTTTCAATCATCAGTCAACCAAGATAAAGAAAGGCAGTAAAGGAGATACCAGCGTGCTGAAACCTACACTCATGGCTGCCGTACCGGTATGTTTCTTATCACACAAGCCCACTTACTGATGTACATCTATGTCTGTTTCTAGATCAAGCCTTTTAAGGGCTATTAAGGGACTAAGGGGCTGTCCAAGAATGATAACTACAAATAAAGTTAACGATATTGATTTGCGCATCTACTGTGATGAACGATAACATTCTGTAAACATGTTGAACGTGAGCGATGTGTTGACCGTGACGTGTTGAACGTGATGCCCTGTCAAGTGGTATGGATTTTTCGTCTGTCTGAGTTTCTATCCTTCATCAAATCCCTCTGAAAGGGATCCCAACGATGTCATTCACCACTGTCATTGTCGTTATAGTTGTGGCGTGGACTCTGCCATCCAGTTGAGTTAGAACAATTTAACTGACATATTTATATGGCTGAGAAGGACTTCTCCTTGAATTAGACGAAGACAAACTTGCACATGGACACACTGAAGTCCAGATCCACATTCCACCACACCACTTGGTTAAGGATTTGAATACACAAATTTCACACACCTTCCCTGACCTGCAGAATGGATATATCGGCAAACACAATCTTCTCAAAGGCACTGTATACACTCCGCTGAACAACGATATCCGAGAAATCAACAACAGGTGCATGGCTGAGTTCCCTGGAGAAGACAGAGTGTACTTTTCAGCTGACTCAATTAAGGCGGACAACCACAAGAACTCTGTGCCTAAATTCACTGACCACCCTCTGGAGTCACTGACCATAATCTGAAGCTGAAACTAGGAGCCCCAGCCATGCTGCTTAGAAACCTGCAAGGTCCCGAACGCACTCTCAGGAACGGCACCAGAATGGAGGTGGTGCAGATGATGGACAAAGTCATTGAGTGTGAGATTGCAGTAGGGACAAACAAGGGTGAAAAAAAAAAGTTTTTTTAAATTTATTTTTGGATTATATATTATCTATAACCCTACCCCTAAAACCGAAAGTACCCAAATCCGCCGAAATCCGCACGGGGGGAAACATGCACGCAGTCCGTTGCCTGGGGGGCTAAGCCCCCAACCTAGTAGAGACCTAGCAACGCGTCTGGCGGTCAGTCATGGCTCTGAGTTCCCACCTGATGTCGTGTGGGAGTTCTGACTGTTTCACACCGTACTGAATAACTGCCAGCTTGCATAACGTCTTCAGAGTAGGACTCAAGTCTAGGATTTGCAGGTCATTGGTACGGCAGGATCCTCCAAAGAGGATGATGCGATCTCCCACCATGCAACAGCGCATAGTAGACCAAGATGGGCCTTTCCCCTTGGGCTCAACCTTCGTCCAGGAAAAAGTCTCTGGGTTGAATTTCCACAGTTCACTTAAGGTAGTTTCCCTCACCCTTCGTCTGTCACCACGAATTATGTACAGCTCTCCATTGTAGGCAAAGGATGAACGCAACCAGCAGTGTGGTCCTGGACAAAGCTGTGTAGAAGTTGTGTTCAGCCAGAAGTTGGTCTCAGTGTCAAACACTCTGATGTGGTTGTGGTCCCTTTCACCCCCAAAGACAAACATCTTTGTCCCGATGATGGTGGCAGAGTGTTCTGATGACGCAGGTGGGGGAGTGCCTCTAGTGTAAATGAAAGACCAGACCATTGTGGTGGTGTCCAACTTGTAGATGTCATTAGTACGAGTACGTCCTCCAGTCAGCTCCGCGTATCCACCATGAATATACATGACCTTCCTGAAGACACAGGCTGAGTGGTCCGTCCTCCCCTCTGGTACAGTCCCAGACACCCTGGGTTTGGACCAGCTGTGGGTGTTGACATCAAACGCATAAAGCATGTTGCTGTAAGGAGGACTCCCTCCCCAGATGTAGATAATATATTCTATCAGCACAGCTGTGTGGCCATCATGACTACTGAAGTCACTCCAACAAAGTGGATATTCTTCTCCAGCTGTCACTGTGGTCAGATTCCTCCAGCGTAAAGACTCTGTGTTGAAAACGTGGGCATGAATCTCTAGTCCAATGTAATAACTCCGACGTTCAAAGGCATACACCTCGTGCTGCACTGCAGCAGCAGCACAATAGGATCCTTCTGGTCCTCCATTCACATGTACCGTCCAGCGGAACATCTCTCACACTGTAGATCTGATCGTACCTGTAAAGACTCGCTCTGAACGACACTGGAGTCCTAATGTGCGCGTTTATCGCTTATATTTCGTCAGTGGCACAAATGTCACGCAAGGCTTGGCCAATCAACAAAGCCGATCAAGAAATAAAGCCTCACGCTATCAAGCTCACCGCTGCCCTGTTCGCTGCTCTAGGCGAGGTCTACCGCAGCACGTTCCCAGATGCCTCCCAGTGTCTTAGCTTATTACATGGACAAATAATATTTGATTGTGATATTTACTGTCTCTATAGTGATCAGAGGTACAGGAATACAAATATTTGTAAAAATAAATATACATTATTTATCCTGATTTATTAAAACATGCAAATTGTCTCATTAAATATGCATGATAGAAAAATGTACAATGCAGAAATGGATTCACCACAAGTTTGGTACACCCTTTTATCAAATAGTGATAGGATTTGCCTTGTCTATAGGGTGCCTGCCACGAGCAATCTGCGACCACGTTCAAGCAAGGGTCAAGATTTTTAGGGAGTTTTATTGTCATTCCATACAATACGGAACAAAATTTGGTCATGGCAGAATAAATTAAAATAATACACCAAATGGCGGCGAACAGGATGGTTGCATAAGTTGTGAGCTCCCTTATACCAACTTATTTAAAACTACGCTACAACTATAAAACTATAAACTGATGGGAAATGAGCAGAAGACAGAGTACTAGAAACCAGGACAGACGAAATAAAGAAACACACCAGAAACAAGAAGAAGAGGAGTGTGCATGCTAGCACTCGAAGCTAACAAGCTAAACATGACCTCGCTTCAGTCTAGTTTATATTTATCTTTATAGTCATTCTTGGTGTGGACAGCCCTTCACAGGTGGGATTTAGTTACGTAGCTAGTTCTGGGACAGTTATTGAACTGTCCATTGTCCCTGCTAAATTAACAAAATAAATAAGATGAACAGCTCCAAACACAGAAAGTATGCCGTTTTACGTAGCTTATTTCCTTTGACCCATCTGCCCTGTGTAGGAGATCATGGACCGTATCTATAAGAATGTGATGACCAAAGTGGAGGAGATGAGCAGCTTCCAGAGGACACTCTTTGTGTTGGCCTACAACTACAAGATGGAGCAGATCTCCAAAGGATACAGCACACCACTCTGTGACAGGTAACAGTACTGTACAGATCACACGCCTTAACCCATTGAGACCTGAGGCCGATTCTACAAAATGCCTTCTAAATCCTAACAGTTTCTAGAAAAAAATGTTCAATATCAGTGGTTCTCAAACTTTTTCATGTCAAGGACCCCCAAAATGATATATATTTGGCCGCAGACCCCATCTCAAAATATGTTGTACCCCCAGAAGCAGAAGCAAAGATTTGAGTAAAACATGTTTTAAAAAATATATATATATTCAAAGATTTGCACAAATCTTCACGATTTTTCAAAAAATAGCAGATCTTGCCGCGCTATGAGCTTGTATATCTTCTATTTTTGAATAGCCAAAGTATAAAACAATGGTTTAAGTGGTTACACACAGATGCGTTCCCGGTCTTAATGGGTTAAACAAGGGCCCCAAACCCTGGTAGTAAGATTTGACCATTTCTTTAATTTAACTTTTGATATGCTTTAATTAAGGCCAATTTATAATCACGTTCCGAACATACACATGTGTACTATTTGTTTGTATATGTATATACTGTATATAATATTTAAGTTGAGTATCAGTAAAAAATAAAGCTGGCTGATACACTGTATCTGTCAGACTCTTGTATCCGCTTTTCTCATAGTTTTTTTTACTTTGTTTCTGTTTTTTCATTCCAGCCTGGTGTTTAAACGGGTGCGTTCGCTGTTGGGAGGGAAGACGCGGGTGCTGCTGTCTGGTGGTGCTCCTCTCTCAGCCGCCACCCAGCGCTTCATGAACATCTGCCTCTGCTGCCCCGTGGGCCAGGGTTACGGCCTCACGGAGACCTGCGGAGCGGGCTCCATCAGCGAGAGTAAGAGTAACACATTGCTTTAGTAGAGGGAAGGGATCAGGACATTTTAAATACTTAGATTGTTTTTAGATTGAACGATGGTTCTCAAATATTTTCATGTCAAGGACCCCCCCAAATTGATATGTATTTGGCCGCGGACCCCCATCAGATTTTTTTTGTGCCAGGCCCCCCTCCCCGCCCCCAGAAGAGAAGATTTATATTAAAATCAAAAATGCTTTGAGCTTGTGCATCTCCTATTTTTGAATAGCTAACGTATAAATGGATAAAGTGGTTAAAATTATTGTGATGCTGTATTAACTACTTTGGAGTGGAATGAACTGGAACCCCCCCCCCCCCCACCCCCCAAGGACCCCTGACCCCACTTTGAGAACCACCTAACCGGTCTGGAACAGGGTTTGTCTGTCCCCTCAATAACAACCACATGTGCATGACATCACGAAACATGAGCACCTCCGGCCATAAACGAACACAGCATTAACAGTCTGCACATCCAGGAAATGCCTGGTGAAGTGACAGTGAAACTCATCAAGAGTGTGAAAGTCTATAGTATAAAATATATATCCACATAGTGCATGTATTATTTGTATGTTGTTGTTTTTGAGTGAATCTCTTAGTTACACAAATATTGTTCTCGGTGAAGAACTTTTGTTCATTTAGGTGAGGTATTTGTTAAGATCGCTATTTCCATTTGCCCAACTGAGACGTAGATCATTGCCACATAAGTTGACATGCCTACATGCAGCCAGCCTGTTCCATTGAACGCGGAATCGTGTTGAGTTCACAAACTACACAAATTGATAGCTAAAGAATGGACAGGCATAGCCTGGTAAACCCTCCCTCCGGAAATCTCATTTCAATTCGATTTCAGAAAGGAGTCTGGTCTGAAACGCCTTTCTCCAATAATCGCTCTGCTCGCCGAGCCGACGAGCCTATCAGCGTCGTCGCTCATTGTTCTGTGATTGACAGCGACAGTTGGCCAATCAGGTGGCGAGTTCGAGTGAGCCCGAATGAACCCGAGTGCAGCCTGAGAGCCGCCGAAAAAAGACGAACGGCAGCCATTGTTGTTTGTGCGAGTGCCTTCACTTCTTACTTTCAGTTTTATAACGCTTTCAAACTTCTTTTTTGAGGCACGGAATTTACTTATAAGATATCGTTTGGATAGAATTTAGTTGTTTAACTTCATATATGTGGTCAATTAATCATGACAGAGCCTATTTAAAAATATAAATTTAGAGAACCGGCAGGGGCGGGGAGTGACACGCATGTATCCCAATAAGGCAACCTATTTTCGGCATGGCCGTCCCAAAAGTCCCGTTGCGTCACATAGTCTGGAGCTCGTCAAATTGAACTGCTCATTGGCTGAAGGGGAAAAACGATCATTGGTTGAAGGGGTTGTCAGTCAACGGTATTACTCCCGCCCAACTCCAGCCCACAGCGATTATTGCAGAAAGGCGTTTCAGACCAGACTCCTTTCTGAAATCGAATTGAAATGAGATTTCCGGAGGGAGGGTTTACCAGGCTAGGACAGGCAGGCCATGCTGTTATTATAATATGTTTTGTGGGGTTGGTGGGTGAGTAGGGGTTTTAGGATGAATGGGTACTGGGTAGTATATTTAAATGTTAGTTAAGCATACTAATGGTCACGCATGTGTTTGTTTGTGTGTTTCAGTGTGGGACTACAGCACAGGACGTGTGGGGGCTCCTCTCGTTTGCTCGGAAATCACACTCAAGGACTGGGAAGAGGGTGAGTTGGACTGAAAAGGAACAGCCGAGTGGACAAAGACAATATGTACTTCTGCCTTCTTCTTTGCTCGCTCTTATTAATATAAAGCCTGATGTTCCTCCAGGAGGTTACTACAGTACAGATAAGCCCAACCCACGGGGGGAGATTCTGATTGGCGGGCCCAACGTGACTATGGGTTATTACAAGAACGACGCTAAGAACCGCGAAGACTTCTTCCTGGACGAGAACGGCCAGCGGTGGTTCTGCACAGGAGATATTGGTGAGGTCCACCCCGACGGCTGCGTCAAGATCATTGGTAAGGGCTCTGTAGAAAAGCAGTGTTTTGTTTGCGTTTGCGTATGCATATATAATTGATGCGTGTGTTCCAGGGTTGTGAACTTGAGACTTGACTTGAGCTCAGACCTAATTCACAATTTGGGTGACTTCAGATTTGGTTTAAACAAAAAATACTTGAGACTTGATTAAGACTTGCATGTCTGTGACTTGGACTTCAGATGGATGGCTTTGAGAGACTTTTGCCCAATATTTATGCTGTCTGCTCTCTGATATACTGTACACACTTAAAAAGACACCTGAAATTTGATGATTTGGGACTTGCCCTTCATGACTCGGTACTTGAAACACAAAGATTAAGACTTGAGATTTACCGTACTTATGGTATAGCAGTGACTTGGTCATTTTCAAACTGTGTTCTCCCCCTGCAGATCGTAAGAAGGACCTGGTGAAATTGCAGGCAGGAGAATATGTCTCTTTGGGAAAGGTGGAGGCTGTGCTGAAGAACTGCTCGCTTATAGACAACATCTGTGCCTATGCCAACAGGTAACAACAAACTGATGTTCTCTTTCTATCCCACTTCATCTCTCATTCACACTTTCTCTCACACAACATCAGTTTCACTTTTTAACTGCACGTAAGCCGTTGGTCCAAAATGCTACCACATTACAAAATAACTGGTGGACATCCCTGTGGCTGTTTAGCCTAACATAACACATGTAGCCCCTTTTACCCCTTATGACTTATGGGCAGGGCCCCTAAGTTCTTTTAACTCAAAAGTACCTAGCTTTTTTAAACTTTTAATATAAGCTTGAGTTCCCTTATTAACTAATTACCATTAAATCACCAGTTTTTAACCTTTTTAAACCTTTTCAAATGTACACCTTATCATGAAATCCTTAATTAAGCAAGTGAACAAGCAACCATATGTCTTTTGTAATTTTACTTAAAAATGAATTAAAATAAAATGAAATGAAAGTTATCAATTAGGCTTTTGTGCAATACAGAATCAACAGTCAGGAAAATGCAATGTTCACTGTTTCACTTCCCAATACAATAACCTGTGTGAATACACAATTATTGAAAACCTTGAACCTTAGATCTCCTATCTAAGCCGGCATATGACAATAAAACAAACAAAATGAGTACTCAAACCCCCCCGTTGCAGGCCTGATACCTTAATTTCCAAAAATATATCTTCACTCTGGTGAGCAAAAAAGGGCAGACTTACAGGTCAGGTGAATGGTGGTGGTGTGAGAGCTCTGTGTGTGAATGATGCATGGGTGGTCCACACGTGCAGGTGACTTTGGGTGGTCAATCTGATGAGGGGCAAAACCCACGTTGCCAGAGGAAGGTTGAGCGTTGCCTGGTAGCTCAACCCGCTATCTGGGATGTCTTGCTTCAGCCGACGTCCTCTTCAGAAGGTTTTAGTAGCTGTACCTTGGCTGAGTTAGCTAACAGGCTACCTCCTCCTACTATAATGAATACACTGTCCAGCTAGCTTAGCCAACTAGCATCCAAACAGCATAACCATAGTCACAGTGAAGCTGATAAATGTCATAGTAACTCCTCGTCGAATTCACTGTGCATGAACCAGTCCAACACTTGCAACTCTACAGTACAGATTGCTTTGTCACCAATCTGGTAAAGACTCTATAAAACAATGTGTTACATTAATTCTCTTCATCAAACATTTCCCCTTCCTTCACTCTGTCTGTCTGCTAGCCTCCCCTCTCCCCCTTGATTACTCATTCCCCACACCTGTGTTCACCTCACACACACACACACACACACACACACTGATTACTCATGCCCTGCACCTGTGTCCAATCTCACACTCACACACACACACACACACACTCTTCCCTTCCTTCAATTACCGTATTTTCCGGACTATAAGGCGCATCTGAGTATAAGGCGCACCTTCAATAAATGTATTATTTTCATATATAGGGCGGAAAATACGGGTAAGTAAAATAAAACCCTTTACAGTAACAGGTAAAATAAAACATTACAGATAAATAAAAGGTGAGTATACATTTCTTTTTCTCAACCAGTAAACATGAAATCAAAACTTATATATACCCAACCGGGTTACACACATAACATATTAACATGGATCTAGATGTATTTATGATGTATATATGTCTGTACATATGTCCTAATTCAATTATGCTGGGCGCTGCTCATCACAAATTGCATGCTTGTTTGTGTCACTCTGTGGGAGACATTTCCAGTGTGTCGCATTCTATTTCTCAATGTCTTTTCACCCAGATGCTGATGAAGTGGAAACCCTTTTAACTCCGACACAAACAAGCACTGAGTCATTGATCATCATTCTTTCTATTTTCTAGTGACCAGTCGTATGTGATAAGCTTTGTGGTGCCAAACCACAAGCAGCTGATGGCCCTGGCGGAGCAAAAGCATGTGAAGGGTTCCATGGAGGACATCTGCAACAACCCGGAGATGGAGAGGGAGGTCCTCCGCATCGTCACTGAGGCCGCCGTCACAGGTAGGAACTGAGACAGAAAGCAGATGAAGTAGGTAGATGGGTGGGAGCATACAGTATGAAAGCAGCGTTATTATAGTTAACTAAAAACTAAAACTAACAAAATAACAACTTTATAAAAACAAACAGAATTGAAATAGAATCAATTAAAATAGAATAATTGAAATAGAATTGGAAAAACATTTAGTTAACTGAAACAAAAATAAAAACGAGGCTTTACAAAAAGAAACCATAACTGAAACTGTATTCAAGTTCAAAACAAACTAAAACTAACTCATACAGAAAATGTCCTTAATTTTAGTCTTTGTCAAAAATGTCAATAGCAGATGTGCGTTGTAAGCTTGTGTATCTGCCGTTTTTGCTATTTTTCTGAACCTTTTGAATCTCGCTCCTGACTGCCCCATACAATAATCTGACTTCTACCACCACTGATAGTAAGTACTCCTAAGTAACAGCAGCGTTTGTGCTGGTATCTGTCTTTCTAATGTGTGACACTCTGTCCCGCCCCTCCAGGTCAACTGGAGCGCTTTGAGATCCCCAAGAAGATCCGTCTGAGTGCCGAGGCCTGGACTCCGGAGACCGGCCTTGTCACCGACGCATTCAAGCTGAAACGCAAGGAGCTGAAGTCGCACTACCAGGAAGACATTGAGAGGATGTTCGGTGGCAAATAGCACGCAAACACACACTGACATACGTACACATAAATATATATATATATATTTATATATACATACACATAAGTATATGCTGTATATAAACATATATATAAATATGTATATACAATATATATATATATATATATATATATATACTGACAGAAGCCACTACCAGAATTTCTCACTGAGAGGATTTCATAGATACAGGTAATAATATGCTTACATACACACATACCGACATACAGAGTACAGACACCAAACCAAACCCAAGCACCTCACCCTCTCGGCTGCCCTGCGACAAGATTCGATCAGAGAGAGAAGGGGGAGGGGGGGGTAGTTAAACACTTGAATCCATTTGAGATCTGTCGATCCAGATAAAATGGCTGAAGGAGCTCGATAGCCGAGCTGATCCATACAGACGCAGTACGCGGCGCTCTCTTCAACGGTTTTTTAGCTGTTTCAGTTGCTATGACGACCGCGGCGTCCCGAGGTCTGGATGTCTGCGTGACTCGAGGCGGAAAGAAAGAAATGACACATTTTGCACAACCAGACCTGCTTGGGACTGACATCCGTGTGCCCCACCTCCTCCTGTCTCTTCAACTTGGCTCCTTTCTGGACTTTGCTTGTAGTGCAGATATCCTAGGGAAAGGCTCAAGCCGGTGCCGTGCGTCTAAAATAGCTGAACTACAAGCTTGCTTTTGTGAGCTTCTAGATCGGCTATTCATGCCGCACAACCAGGTATAAATTATGCGTCAGTGTGACTGTGATCTCAAAGAGGGATGCCCTCTGGGAGTTTTGGGTCAAAATTCAGGTTTGATTCTATGCAGGGATCTCTTTTTATTTCATGATTATTTGTTGGTGAGTACTTTTTTTTTGTATCTTCTTGTTATTTTCTTCTTGTTTGAGTCGGTTTGTCGTTTTTCAAACCCATTTCGTCGTCAGTGTCCTTGAGGAAATCGGTGTCGCAAAAGCCATGAGAGATTGAACCCAAAACATGTTTTTTTTTTTTGTTTAAATGCTTTTCTTACTTTTCTGTTGGTTATCGTGTTATTCTGAGGATTTTGATTACAGTCCTGTTTTTAAGGGTTTGTTTGTTTGTTTGTTTTTGCCTTTTCAATATTTCTCTGCCTATAGGATGTTTTTTTTATACATATATAAGCTTTTGTTACGAGCTCCTCTCATTTCCCTCATTTACCTGTGTCCCAAAGTTTGTACATCTTGAGTGTATGTTTGTTTACAGACTTGAGAGAAGGTGAAGGTTCAGTTTCTTACTTTAGAGAGTTCCCTACTGCCCTGGACCAGCCCCTCTACCCACTGTCTGCCAGGCATCAGGATGACTTTCATTCCATGTTCCATCTGTTACTTTGTTCCACTTTCCAGAGGGTTGTTTTGTTCATCGATATAGCCCTCCTCCTACCACATCTGACAACGTATTCCTCCTTTCATGACCAATGCACCATACTGATGTCTCCAAGGGAACCGAGCCTAGCCCAGATATTTAGTAACAAAAGATAGCATTTTTTTAATTAAATACAGTTGTTGGTTTTTTTTTCGAGGCACATTTACAGTATTCATTCAGTGGTTGTTTGCCCAAGTCCTTTTTGGTACATTGTATCCTGTTGTTTTTTGTTTCGTCATACAGTAGATCTAGTTGCTGTTATTCTTAACCTATGAATATGAACTACAAATTGAATGTGCAATATTTATACAAAAAAAGAAAAAAAAATCAAACTAAAGTATGTAAAGGAAAAGTGCACAGATAGCCCCCCCTCCACAGTGTATGAATGTGCGGGCCTGTTGCTTTCCACGCCAATGTACAGTAAAAAAAGGAAACCTCTGTGTGAATACAGAAAGAGGAGAGGTAGGGGTGGGAGGATTAGAATGTTTAGATGTAGCCCATTTTTAAAAAGGTTTTTGAACGTACTGTGGTCAATTTCAATTCTTTTCAGACCTGTAACGTGAAACTAGATATTTGGCATTGTAAAAAGAAGAAGAAGTAACAAAAGAAGATGCATGATGGAGACAAGGTGCAAATTTACCAAAGCACTTGGACATATGTCATTTATATGGAAAGAAATTTGTATGACCCTCCATTTTAACAACTGACTATGAAACCTAATTCCTTCTCATTACACTCCTTGTATGATTGTGAGAATATGTAGCCTGAAATTTAATTGTAAATGAAAATGAGGATTGGGTTGCTTTTTTTTTGCATAAGAGTCCAAGAATGTTAAAGGCTATATTTTATCTCCAGATCAGTTTACGTATATGACACTAACAACAATTTTAATTAACTACTGAGCATTTGAAAGCATAAAATGAAAACCATGTTTCTTGACATCCAGAATCAGCGCTGATATTCTCTGAATGTCATCAAGGGGAGTGATGTACTGGCGCCCCTATAACTCCTGTTTTATAACCTGACCCTCAACTGTGTCTCTCTATGCTTGTGTCTAATTCTCTCATCGCTTAGGCCTGCGAACGGTAGATGAAGTGACATTTGGTCAGTGGGCAGTACAAGCCTCAACCTACAGACACCGCAAATGGAGAAGTTATATTCTTAGAAAACGGCCTCTTGGTATGCCAGTCCAGCCTTGCTTATACAGAAGATTAATTGCAATGCAAAAGGTACAAGTCGTTTTTTCTTATCAGAGGTCTCATTGCGTAACTGAGAATATACTATTTTAGCATGTAAATGAAATTACACTGACAAACTACGAACCCAGTCACTGTTGTGTGTCACTTTCTCCTGACATTTCATTAGACAGCCTATACTCTTTAACAGTCCTGTTTGCTGCTCTTCTTTGCCTGACTAAAGGTGGCTAGTTGCCTTTCAACACACACTGAGCTGTCCTCGCAGGTCATAGGAAAATGAAGTATTTTGTTAATGAGGAGTCTCATGTCTTAGTAGTGAAATCCATCTGAATTGCTACATAAGAGGAGATGAGAGACAGTCCACGGTTGATTTAACTCATTGTAAATATAGGCTGGAGGGAGTGACGATCAAAGTTAACCGATGCATCCAGTTGTACAGGTGTAAAACCTCTTTTAAACCTATTTAATAATCTTTGTTATTGACCAGTTTTTGGGGTCTTTTTTTCCTTTGTATGTGGGTAAGTGCCCCCCACGAGGCGGGCTATCGCAAGTGTCTCCTTCCTTATTTATTTATAATTTGGCCTTGATAAGTATGTAATAAGAATAAAGATTTGTGTTCTAATTTGCCATTTGTTTTGGTATCAGCAAACTGGGAAAGGCATGAGAATAGCAGTTATATGAGGCTTTGTAATTACTGTTTTAGACAGTAAGTGCGTGTGTGCGTGTGTGCGTGTGTGTGTGTGTGTACGCGTGCGTGTGTGAGCGTGCATGTGTGTGTATGCATGTGCATGTTGAACACCTGTGCCTTCCATCCGGCACAGAATAATACGATTAGCGACTTGATTAAAATCATATCCTGAAAACGCGAGTTTCTATGGCAACGAAGGCCTGCCTGTGTCTGTGTTTGGACTGTGTAGTGTGATGCGTTATTAATTGACACAAATAGAATAGGCAGTTCTGCAGGTGAACATCATAAGCCCTAGTAATCATGCTTTCCTTTCAGGCTGAAGTCAGTGTTTTCACTTAAAGGACCACTTCAGTCATTTTCAACCTATCTTCATGTAATTGGTCCTCATTAATGCTCATTATAAGACTCCGGTACCATTTCTCTCTACACCAAGGCTGTGGACAGTTCCGAAACCTGCCTATCAGTGACATCATTAGCAGGCAGGTTTGGTCATTTCAACCTTTTTTTTTTTGTATTAATGTAAGCACCATGGCTTCTATTTCAGCGTACTAACATTGCAGGAAGAAAAAGGCTGTATAGTTTCTAGCTTGGAATCCTCGATAATGTCATTGTCTCTCTCTACATCGTCCTCAGACGAGCCCTACATCGGCGCCTCCAATCATCTTGATTCTCCATACATCTGGCCAGCTCATTTATCCTTTAACGCACCAGGATCTTTTTTTAGCACATCCACATTGGTCGGCAGGTTTCTGAAATGTCCATAGCACTCCAATTGACAAGACATTGTGCTATTTTATAATGAGCATTAGTGAGGACTAATTATATGAACATAAGGCTGGAGTGATCCTTAGATATAACAGACTTATAAGGTCATTCTGTTGATGTCAGGCAGATGCCTGACATCAACAGAATGACTTTATAAGTCTGTCATCTATAGTATTTATGCCCTTCAGTATATTTACAGTCTACGTATATTACTTATGTATATACACCAAAGAGATCTTGGCACAAAGATAACCTTTCTAAGGAAGAAATTCTTCCACACAAAGGTCAACTCAAATGCTTCTTCCTCTGATCCTTAAAAGAGAACTTTGGTAGAACCTTGCCATAGTATAGGCCAGTGGCTCTCAAACATGCCATGGACCCCCAATTTGATATGTACTAGAAAAAAAGCACCCTTCTGGTGTTTGGGCCTTCCTATGTGAAAGCACGCTGTACCCCAACACTGCTTCCTCCCAACTGTGGCCATCACCTTACATAGCCTACATGTGGGCAGCAATGTAGTGTTTCTGAAAAGCAGAAATGCTTAGAGAACAAGGTTATTCTGACCATGTGAACTGCGACCGAGAATCATGTTCAGTATCATGTCAGTATTATATCAGTATCATGGTAATCTCTCAGGACAGATTCTGATGGCAGAATCTGTTAGCAGCACTACTGCCTTAAACATGTAATGTTGTTGTTAGTAGGAATAAACACAGAAGCACTTGAAAGGAAGTGACATCAAAAGGGAACGAGACAAACCTGAGTTCCTGTTCAACACAAAGTTGTTTTTGTGTTTACCGAATGGGTTCCCAGATTGTGTGTGTGTGTGTGTGTGTGTGTGTGTGTGTGTGTGTGTGTGTGTGTGTGTGTGTGTGTGTGTGTGTGTGTGTGTGTGTGTGTGTGTGTGTGTGTGTGTGTGTGTGTGTGTGTGTGTGTATGTGTATGTGTGTATGTGTGTATGTGTGTATGTATGTGTGTGTGTGTGTGTGTGTGTGTGTGTACGCTTGGACCCCATCTGAAAAGATTTTGTGCCAGGGACACAAATCATTTTTAATCTGGGATTTGAATGAAGGTTATGGAAAATATTCTTTAATCCGTTTTGCATCAGTGTAGCAGATCACACACACACATACGTTATATGTATTTATTTATTTGTTTGTTTATTCATTCCTCTCCAATTGGTCTACTTTGAAAACCTGTGTCAAATCAGCATGAAAGATGAATGACATCCTCACATGCTAGTCGGTCAGTCTAGTACACGTGCCTGGAAAGGCAGTAAGGCCTTGCCTAACAGTGAAAGTGAACAGAGAAAGCAAAAAAGTGCAATTCCTTGATACCCTCTGACAGAGCACTTAAACCTATACCACTTTCAACCCAGTGTTCCTATTTTGGGCATGTCATAAGCACAAACAAATAAAACACATTGCAAAAATAGCACATCTATAAGAGGATTTGAGCATTTGATAGAACTTACACTTTTTGGAAGTTAATGCTTTATTTCAGACAGTGAACAGAGAGACAGGAAAGGCAGGGAGAGAGGGGGGATGACATGCAGTAAAGTGCCTTAAGATGGGATTTGGACCCAGGCCAGCCAATAAGAAGTACTACAGCTTTATTTATGTGGTAAGTGCTCTTAACAGGTGAGCCACAGGGGCGCCCAAAGTAATACTAATACCAGCAGGACAGAAGTGTGCTGTGATGCTGAATTAGTTTTTCAATTCGTGTTTGTGATACAAAGAAAAAGACCAGTATATTGAATTGCAATAGCTCATAAAATATTTAAAAAAAACTTATTTCCCAACTCCAGGCTTTAAAGTTTCCAGTTTAATAAAACGCCCACCCCACATTCTTCATTCTCTACACAGAGAAAAGCAAACCATTAAAATATTCTTCCCTCACTCACTACAAGTGATTCCCTCTGATCACGTTAATGAAAAGGTGATCAAGGGGAATGTGATTACAGTGATAGGCGGTGATTGCACATCATCACCAAAAGAGGCAACGAAACACATGGAGAATATTGAGAGAGTCAAGTGCTTCTCCTCAGCTCCTCGCTCTGTCCCTCCAATCCCCATGAGAGCTGTGTGTGAGTCAGAGGAGTGTAACGTGCACCAGCCTGCTGACGCACATTCATACATCCGAGTGGCTCCGCCCCGCTGACAATAACAGCAGCAACCGGCGGGCGCTCGAGAAGGACAGCTTCCACAATGTTATGGGTGTCATTTTGTAGGTGTGTTGTTTCTGTGCTCATCTATACTGTACCTTTCCAACTTTTCCTCCACCTCCCTCTGCCCCTCGCCCTCCCACCTCTGTCTTTATGACTCAGTCAAAAGAGTTTTTGTTCTGTTTGCACCCATGCACACACACTCCAGTGTCAGTGTGATCCAATTAGCCATTTTGGAGTTTACCCAAAGCAGTTTAGTTCAGCCGAACTGAACTGCCGTTGGCCACCCGCCGCCCCCCAAATCATGCCTCTCCATCCTGTGTAGCAGTGATGGGGTTCTGGGGGGGAGATACCTGGACTGAATGGTCCAGGGGACTGGGTTGGTTTCGTCGCTATGGAGCTTCAATGTAACGCAGATGAATAGAAGAGATGAAGTTAACTGAGATACAGAAACTCAGAGGCACAAAGGAGGTGTATTCAGAGCCTGATTCGGCTCCTGGCATTGTGTTGAAGTGCCCTTGAGCAAGACGCTGAACTCATAGCTGTTCCCACTGAGCAACGTCTGCGTGTGAATGTGAGGCATGCAAACCATTTTGTTTGTTGGAAGACTGTAAAAGCACTAAAATAAATACATTCAGTCCATTTGCCATAACCCACAGAAAGATACAAGAGGGGGAAAAAGTTATGTTACTAAAATAAGGCCCCCCTCCCCTTTTTAATGTTGCCTCATTCCACGTATAATTAATAGACGTGTGCCTGCCGTCCTGCTGTCTTTATTATTGGTCGAACCAAACTGTGCCAAGCTGACCTTTGGCAGCGCTTGGCCGCCGCCACACCATGATGGGCACTCGGCTCGTGTGGCGAGCGGGCCAAAGAAGCGAAGGTGGGCAGCATGTGTGAGATCTGCTAATGAGTCTGAGATGGAGCGAGGCAGGAGAGCAGAGGAGGAGGAGGAGGAGGAAGGAGGGGTGGTGGTGGTGGTGGTAGTGGTGCGGGGGGGGGGGGGGGGTAGCCACTGATACGTCTGGGCGATGACTCACCGGCACTGGGTATTTATAGCACCGGGATGGGGGGGGGGGGGGGGTGGGGGCTGGCGGAGGAGCGTGGCGAGAGGTACCAGGGCAAGCGGTTTGGGAAGGATGCCAGGGCAACGTCATTGCACTGCCTGCTGGGGGAGTGGAGGACAGACAGCATCAAAGTTAAAGTAACAGAGAGAGAAAGAAATAAAAGAAAGTGAAGAGAAGAGGGCAGAAAAACTGGAGGCGGAAGAGGAGAGGGAGGAGATATAGGGGAGAGCAGAAGCAAGACAGCGCGTTTAGATAGGAGTGGAAAATGGAAAAGATGAATGGCACTGACTGTAAGGAATGGATAGAGGGAGACAAATAATAGAGAGCCGAAGAGATGAAGAGGCAGCTATTCTAACCTCTTTTTTTGTATTTAAAAAATATAATAGCAGATCTACAAGATTGTAGACCTGCTGTTTTTGAAATTCTTTGAAATACTGACATGCCAAAATACAAAGTGGTTATACATACAAACAAACAAACAAACAATTCTCCAAAAGAAAGCAGGGTGTGGCACCCTACAGAGCTGTTCGTGAGTGCGATGAGGCAGTGTGTCACTTACAATGCATTTTATCAGCGGTTATATTCTCAGCTAATGAGCTATCCCCAGTGTGGTCTCTGCAGCGTGATGCTGACACATAACACTCTTTGAATTTTGGGTTTTTACACACACACACGCGCGACTAGGCGTGCACACATGCATATAAGCACCAGATGTGCCTCACATCGTCACACTGTGACAGAGATGGAGGGAAGTGGAAGAGAAGTGGAAGACAGAGTAATCACCACAGTAGCCCAGACTACTCTGCAAAGTCCTGAATGTTAATTAGTGTCCCTTGTGGGTAAATGCTTACACTCACATAGTTAAATTCAACGTTCAAGACTTTCCAGTGTACCATTCAGAAGGGCTTTTCTTCTCTTCTGTGGTTGCACCAAACCAGAGCGAGGAAAGAAATGATCATAAATTAAGTGTGACCATGCATACTATGACTTGTTTTCTCAAATATAAACGCATATACAGTAGATGCTGTTCACCATGTTGATGAAACAAACCATTAATACCTGAACTTTAGGGAAGTGTTCATTAGAATATGAATCATGAATGAATCATGTTTTCTTTTTCTTTCTTTTTTTGGGGGGCGGGGGGGGTGCGCTCTATCATTTGTAGAGAAAGAAGAAAAGAAACAAACACAGGATACAAGGTCAAATAATCATAGATATACATACTGTATATAAATAAATAAATACAAACGATTTAACAAGAGGATAAGCCTCTTGAGATGCAGCATCTTGTTTTCAAGGGGGTTCTCAGCTATACAGATAGCATGTGTAATAGCAGATAAACATGATGCATGTCCTTTTAGGCAGTGGTTCTAAAAGTGGGGTCCAGGGACCCCCAGGGGTCCTTGAGGGGGTTCCAGAGGGTCCCCAGCAAATGCAACGCATTGTGAGCTTGTGGAAATTAGGGATGCCACCGAATATTCGAATTTTCGAATATTCGTTACAGTCTCCATAATCGAAAATGATTTTTAAAATTCGATTTTAATTATATACATTTTTTATTAATATTTTTTAAAAAAAAAATTTTTTTTTACTTTTTACTTTTTTTTTTTTTTTTACTTTTTACTTTTGTATGCCTTAGTTTCAATCAAAATATATGCTAATACTAATAATAGTAATATTATAGTCTTAATAATTCTAAATGGCCACAGTTTCAGAGCGTTTCACTGTTTCAGCCCAGCCCAAACATGAACTCTGCAGCCGCACTGAGGCCCCTGCTGGAAAGCATCCCAGCCCAAACATTAACGTAACTAATAATTGGGCCGCGCAACCCGGAAATGACCATAATAATGCTAAAACAGGAGCAAAAAAAAAAAAAAAATGTAAAAAAAAAAAAAAAAAAAAAAAAAAATTGATTTTTTTTTTTCAAAAAACGGCACCGTCGAATAATCGAAAAATATTCGCCAGGGCTGTCCGAATTTCGAATTGGCTGAAGGTCAGATTGTGGCATCCCTAGTGGAAATGTGAGACATTTTGAATCTTTTGAAACCTTTTAACAACACAACTCTTGTATGGGGGTCCCTGGCACAGAATATTTTCAAATGGGGGTCCACAGCCAAATACATATTTATTTTGGGGTCCTTGACATGAAAAGGTTTGAGAACCACCTCTTTTAGGAACAATAGCATCATTATGTGGGTGTTTACTAGTATACATATTAGAGACACATTAATATGGTCAACTCAGAGGTGACATGTAATTTCTCTCCTGTTGTGACGAGGCTGTCTTAGCTGTGGTGGAAGCAGTATCTTAGGCAGAACCTCGTTAGCAGGCACACTTCTCCCCCTGGCTGCATGGCTCTGTGACGTGAGCCAGTGCGTCACACTGACTGCCGTATCACAGAGCAGCACACCAACATTATACACAAGAGCACACGTACACACACACACACACACACACACACACACACACACACACACACACACACACACACACACACACACACACACACACACACACACACACACACACACACACACACACACACACACACACACACACACACACACACACACACAAAAGAGAGTAGGGATGATTCAGACGATAGTCAAACTATGCACTCTCTGAATTGTAATACAGCAATGCATTCATATTAGTAGTTTGAAATTTGTACTTTTGAATATTTAAGTATTTTTTCAAACAAGTACTTCAACTCAAGTACAACTTGACTGATCAACTTTCACCTGTAGTTGAGTAAAGTCTGAGCTGTCCACCACAGATGATCCAAAATAAGTCTTAATTTAACTCTCTTGGACCCAGCAGAGACACTCCATATTTGACTGTGTGATGACAGAGCGGGTAAAGGCACGACTGTCCATCTCAAGTCTCATTAATGCAGGGATGCTTAGCCCAATGGAGCATGACTTTCTGTTGGATTCTGCTGGCGCTACATGGACATTTGCCCTTTTGAGAAAGTCTATGAGTGCGTCTAAATGAGTCGGTGTCGATAATGAACACTCCTCCTCTCCTCTCCTCTCCGCTCCTCTCATCTCTCTCTCTCTATCACTACAATCTGAACTTCCCTTTCCTACACTACACAGCTTATTCCAGCCCCAACTTCATCATCAAGCCCACCTTGCTGCTGTATAGGAAAACCCTTTTACCCATAGAGATGCTTTTACCCTACAACCCTACACACTTCTGTATGTGTGTGCATATGTGCGTGTGTGAGGGTGCATGCATGTGTGTGAGGGACGGGTGCGTGCATGTATGCGTGTGAGTGTGAAGAGGCCATTGTTGATAGGTGGAAAGGGAGGGGGCCCCTCTCCCATTTGTGAGGCAGCGTCGCCATGGAGATACCAGTTCAAAAGGAGGTGAGCCTTGAGAACGAGCGTAGGTACGTACATTTATTCATCCCACCGTGCGTGTGTGTGTGTGTCGGGGGGATCATGAGACAAAGCAATACATGAAAACAAACAGAGAGTGGGTGAGATGGAGAAAAAGAGAGACGGAGAATGATTCCTTCCTTGTGACAGAGACAATGCTACAGCCACACATGTCCCTCACTTCCTCCCCTCCCAAACCGTTTTACTTTGTCTTGCAGCCAATGTGATGATCTTAACACTCCGCTGTCTCCTGCACGGGTCCTGTGATTACCAGTGGGACCATGACATTAAGATATGATTGAATGGAACAACCTTCACGAAGGAATCCGAAGGCCCACGAATATTCAGCTGAAGTGCTCCACACCTCCACACCCCCTGCTTTTGACTGCTCAGTGAAATTAAAGTCAACATTCATGCCTTGCATACCTGACCAAATATTGAAAACTCATAAAGGAATAAGAAGCTTTGAAATAGAGTGTGTGAGCCATCCGATCACCCAAGTCTTCCTTCCACATAGCTTTGATTGACGTGAACGTAAACAGAGACAGTGTCTCAATACACTGCTGTAGCTTTAGAGATGGGAGGGAGACTGTTATGACAGGATCATGGAGAGAACCAATTAAGAGAAGACGGTTGTGGGATGCAAGCGAGAGAGAGAAAGCGAAAGCCGTAAACAAATAAACGTGAGCCAGGAAGCAGAGTCAATGTTTTCTTTTACAGGCACCAGACACACCACATCTGTAACATCTGTGTTGCTGTGGAGCCACATCCAACACTAGCATCTTATCTGTTACCAAGAGAGAGTAAAATAGCCTGAGTGATATACTGAGTCAACGTGCGATTAGTAAATGTTTACCATGAGCAGACATGTACTAATCCAAACACAATCAAGAAGATGCTCAGTTGTATCTGCAAGGAGATGAGGATAAACTGAGCCAACACCTCAACATAGGAACAACCCACATGAATAATGGCATGGTGTGCATGGGTCCACATTGATACACACATGACAAAGGCAGGAGGAAACTGTATGTAGCCTATCACCCACACAGTAGGTCTTCTATCCCTGGGCTTTCATCTACTACACTGGGGTCCGTTTGCTTTGAGGGGTAGGAGGGGTGGGGTGGCTGAGATGTAGCATCACAAACCAGTGAACAGATAGACAGATGGGCTAGTTATCAGCCAAAAGCGCTGGTGTGTCAACGCATACAAATTCGCCCAGTGCAATGCAAATATAAAAATGTTGTTTTCCTTCTTTGAGACACACAGAATGTATTCGCATAATGCTGTACGTATATGTTGCCAAACAGACAGGTTCATTGTCTTCCTCAAAGGAAATTGGCATCATACTCACCAGATAATCCACCGTTAGTCTATAACCTTTTTGTCCAGCTGAATCTTAACGTTTTGGCTACTAGATATTTTGATATTGTGGATGGCCATCAATGCCAACATCCTGTCTATCCACTGTTTTGTTGTGTCAGAGGTAATGAGGAATACATTTTTCCCACTAAATTGCATATTCCCTCTGATCCACAATGCGATCTTCTCATCGCCATCTATTTTTAAGCAGCATCCTCTCTCTGCAACTGAAGCATAACAAAATCCCAGCTGAATTCTTCCTACAAGTATTTGCACGCACACACAAACACGTCACAGCATCCACAGCAGGCTATTTTTAGCGAGCTGTGAAAGCCTACCATTTCAGTCAACAGTTTCCCTGTTCATATACAGACAATAAAAGCGTCAATAAAAGGGTGTCTGTGGGTGTGTGCATTCATGAGAGTGCCAACAACAATAGGTTTAATGAAGACTTGGACACTCATTCAGCTTGTGATTGGGTGGTAGAGAATATTGCTCTACTGACCAATCCACAAGCTGTGCACTTGGCAAGTGTTTCTTTAAACTGATGTTGAACTTTGCTATATATGTACCTGAATATAAGTTAATCGCTATTGATTGGTGGTGATTATTTGGTAGTGACACCAAAGAAAACTTGAAACGTTTGACAATATCATTAATAACATGCTCACATGCGCACACACTGTTTAGGCCATCAACTGGGCACTGTAAAGAAATCCTGATAAAATAAGCTATAGTATAGTTTGACTTGAAGTGAAGATAAGCCAATATACTGTATCTTGTAGACCAAAATGTTTATGGCTATAACTGCTCCTAAACTGTATTTTTCTGAGGCAGAGTAGACCACGCTCCAACTGATGTTCACAAGGGCTTTTTATTTTAACCCCAATGTGTAGACAACGTGAAAAACTGTGAATGAAATGACATAAAACAAATAATATTTTTTAACACAATGAATTATAAACATGAATTATGTCCTTGTTGACAGCCATGCTGTATTCTTTTTAAATGTCCATGAAATGTCCACATAACACATGAAATGTCCATTTTTAGTTGCATAAACACACAACAAAACAACAACAAGCAATCATTGTACAGACCAACAAAATAAACAAGGGACATACCGTGTGCGCCTTCTGCCCAGATATGCTCAGGAGTGTTAGTACTTTTTATCATTTTATATATTTTCTTCTTGACACAGACACAGAGCTCCTCACAGCTCTGAAACCCTGTTAGTTCTGATTACCAGCACCTTAGCACACACAGGTGAACCCAATGCTGCGTGATTGGTGTCACGTGATATCTGCTACAGCAGGCCACAATGCAGAGAACAGTAGAAGGGCACTACATCACCATACTCCATACAATACACAGCATATTACCCAAAATAAACAATATTCACTTTTCATATTTTCAGAAAAATAATAAAATCAATACCACAAAATTCAACCACTCTCTGGAACAGCTACAATGGCTAAACACGTATTTTCTTTCAATGTAGAATTAGATGCAGAAAATGACCCATCGATCTTCATCAAACATGTATTTAGCTGGTGGAACGTTTAAGCTGATCTCCTATCCTCCTACCACAGTGACTTTCAACATTCATTAATGTTTCTCAGGAAGAGGCTGGGCTTTTATGAATGGACTGGTGTGACATCACAGTTGTGATACACACACACACACACACCACACACACACACACACACACACACACACACACACACACACACACACACACAACACACACACACACACACACACACACACAGTACCGGGGCGGGCCGTGCTCACTTGCACCACTTGCAGATCGACCCGCTAGTGTCCTGCTCTGTAGCTGGCTGACTGACTGGCTGACTGGCTGACTGGCTGACTGGCTGGCTGGCTGACTGGCTGGCTGACTGGCTGACTGACTGACTGACTGACTGACTGACTGCAAACAAACAAACATAGGCTGCTCAATAACTTGGAGAACCACCATGGCAGGCAGCCCATAGATATGCATGTCATGTGCTGCAGACTTTGAAGGACTCATAACCTATTCTAAGTGAGAAACACGTGGGAGGATTTTTTTGTGTGGGATGGAAATGGATTGCAGTTTGAATGAGGGGGGGGGGGGTTGGGGGGGGTGATTGTGCGAGGAGGCGCCGAGTCACTTAAAACTTTAAAACTAGAGGATATTATTGAGCCTTGACAGGTTGTAGGAGCACACCAATGAGCATTAAAAAATCGTCGTAATCAATAATATGAAGGAAGAACAAATAATAAATAAAAACATCAAACATAAATAAACGGAATTATTCACTATCATCTACAATCGAGATGGTTTATTGCCATTTGGTGACACTGACAGGATAATGTAGGCTTAGTCTTGTATCAAGGCTAATGTATAATATATAAGTTTCTGATAAGGTGTTAATCTCGTTATACTTTTTTGTTGTCAACTTGTCATGCAACAATGACCTTTATGTGACGGGTCGTTGTGGTCCCACCTGCGGACAGAGCATCAGGTCCAGTCGTTCAGGTCGTTCATCATAGTTCATCTCTCTCTCTCTCTCTCTCTCTCTCTCTCTCTCTCTCTCTCTCTCTCTCTCTCTCTCTCTCCTCCCCCCCCCCCCCCTCTCTCTCTCTCTCTCTCTCTCTCTCTCTCTCTCTCTCTCCTCACCTCTCTTCTCTCTCTCTCTCTCTCTCTCTCCCTCTCTCACTCCCCCTCCTCTCCCCCCCCCCCCCCCTCTCTCTCTCTCTCTCTCTTCCCCCCCCCCCTCTCTCTCTCTCTCTCTCTCTCTCTCTCTCTCTCTCTCCGCAGAGAGGAGTCAATTGCGACAGCGGATCTCGTGGAAGGTTTAGGAGTGTGAGTCATCGCCGGTGGGTTTAACTCTTCACCTGCTGTGCGCTGCACATCAGATCAGATCAGAATCACATCACATCACATCAGTTTAAGCCCGAGAGTGTGAACAAATAGAAACATTCCATCCCATCTGTACACTCTCGTTGTTGAATTATAACACAGGATTAGTAAAGATCCAGTGTGTGAATGAATGCTTCTTGAAAACCACAATGATACTGTAAATGTAAGATTAGGCTACAGTATAGCCTAATCTTACATTTACAGTATCATTGTGATTTATGAGTTGCACGTTTATCCATGCATTCTGAAATATTATTATAATCTATTGATTCCATTATACTAATCATGAGTCTCATTTGGCCCTCATACATGTTTTTAAAATAAAGATTAGTTCTAATGAATAGCCTATAGGCCTATATGAAATCAACATAAACTATCCATGGCTGTGCATGTATTCCTCAGCATGCCATATTATTAACCAAAATCTTTTAAATATGGATTTCTTAAGACTTGCTATAGTGCGTGTGTCCTACGATGACGCGGGAGTCAGGTGTTGCCTCATATACAGCAGGGGGAGCTGTCCAAGTGCTGAAAACACCACAGATCCAGAGGAGATGCTACACGCCTTCACTGCTGCTTGAGCTTCATTGCCAAAGGTAAGAAACATCATTCTGATCATCATCTTTTGATCATCTCAGCCTGTAAAACGCTAATTTTAGATTTAGATATTTGTACTGACTTTATTTAAAAAAAATGTATTTAAAAAACAATCGCGTTTGATGCAGATAGTGCAGGAAACGTTAGGCTGTTACATGTTTTAGCAGCCTATACAGTATAAGCTGCTAGGCATTTTGAAACGGATGAGATCAATTCATTTATTTAAGTAATTAGGATAATGTAATAAACTATTCTACGGCGGGTTATATTGTGAACAAAGAAATGGGATGCTCAGTCAGGTTGCCCATAACAACACGGGGAGTGAGTGACTCATCCATGGCTGTATCTGTGACATCACTTCAGCATCGTCAAGTATAGGAGGCTATCCGTCCTGATAAACAAAACAATACCAGCGGCCACAGAACCAGGTGAAAACATGCAGCCATGCACGTTGTATTAGTTCGCACCTTGTTTTTTTTCTTTTGCTCAACAGAAGGCTATAGCAGTGGTTCTCAACCTGTGGGTCGGGATCCCAGGGGGGGTCCCCACATGATGTTGGGTTGGGGGGTCCCCAGATGACAGTGAAGTGACAATTTAAGGACTTTTAAGACCCTTTTAATAACTAAATAAAAAAAGAAAGAACAGAAAAAAGACCATTACTGAATCAAAGTAAGCATAACAGCTGGTCAAACATTGGCCAAATTGTCAAATAATAGGCTATAAAAGAGGCAAAAATCCCGATCTACAAGCTCACAACGCCTTGCTGTGAATTTGCAGATCTGCTATTTTCACAATATTTAGTATAAGTATAGTATATAAATATAAGTCAAACTAAATGTAATGCATCAACTCCTACATTCCAAGTGCTTATTAGGACGGGGGGGGGGGGGCAGTTCAAATATGATTATTTTCGGGGGTTCGCAGCCTGAATAGGTTGAGAACCACTGGGCTATAGCTATATAATATTCTCGCTGGCTGCCGATCTGTCAAACTCTAGCAAAGAACAGGCTGGCAATAAATATCTGTGCAGATTAAAACGCCCAAAACTTCAACAGCATTGTGTTTGTTTGTTTTTTCTTTCTCCCTCCATCCTGCAGGTACATAGCCTTATAAAATGCTGCATTTCCACCTCAAGTTGCCGGCGGGAGGATCCGCTGCCCTGCTCGCCTTGATCCTCCTCCTGGCATCCTCCTCCACCGTGCAGGGCGCGTCCGTCCCCCGCTACCACAGCAGGTACACCGAGGGGCGCCCCCCCGCCGCCTACCCACCGCCCAGCTCCGACATGATGAAGGCGCTGGAGTACATTGAGAATCTAAAGCAGAAAAACGGGGCGATCAAAGAGCAACCGGTGGATTACGATGAAGTGGACAAGATCCGTGTGCTGCTCCAACTGGCGTCGGCAACTGATCGCCAGTCCCAACCTCCTCCTCCTCCTCCTCCTGCTCCTGCTGTCCAGCAGAGACAGGACCTTCCAGCCGAGCAGCTGGTCAAAGTCCTGCTCAAGTCCCTCCAGGACCAGCAGGCCGGGAGGGACGCGAAACCCGCTTCAGGTGAGAGATCTGTGTGACTTGACCTTTAGAAATTAGAACTGTACTTTCTGTTATTGTTTTTTTGCAAAGTGTTAATAAAGTATTAATTCAATCAACCAATCAATCAATGAATCAACCAATCAATCAATGAATCACTACCTGAGGGAATTCTGTGCCCTGTAAATGTAGATATAGGTTAATACGTTTTTGAATAGGTCTAGAGTCTGTAATCTTTCTAAAGTGATGTTTTGTTCTTTCTATTTTCTTGTATTGTTTTAATTTTGCATTTGATGTCATGAAAGGTTCCATACAAATAAAGTGTATATTATTATTATCATTATTATTCAGTGGCACCCGGGGCCGGGAGTGACCGACGCGTGCAGCACAGACACCGCGCGGAGGAGACCGGCGGCCCCGCCGCGCAGAGCGCACCTCCCGGAGGAGACTACGGTAACTTCCCGAGACCCCACAAGAAGTACCCGCTGATGTTCGAGGACGAGGAGAACCGGGACGCGTTCAAGCGGGCCACAGAGGACCTGGACGAGCAGTACACCCCGCAGAGCCTCGCCAACCTGCGCTCCATCTTCGACGAGCTGGGGCGGATGCCCAGCACCGCCACCATGAACGGCCAGAAAAGAGACGGCTTCTTCGGGGACGACGATGACGACGAGGACATGTTCAGCCTCCGAAATCTGGCCTACGAGGACGTGGCCGGAGGCGAGGACTGGGTCCCCGTGGAGGAGAGGATGGAGACGGAGGAGCTGGTCAACGGAAGCCACGACGAGTACGAGAGGGATCTGAACCTGGAGGACTCTGACCTGGACGGAGCGGAGCGAGAGGAGATGCAACGCCGGGCAGCGAGCCAGAACGACGAGGAGGCCGATGACGACACCAAGCTGGTGGACTACTACCTGCTGAAGGTCCTGGAGATGAGCGACCAGACACAGAAGAGGGGAGATCAGACCGGAGAACAGAGGAAGAGGCTCATCCGCCCTTCCCTCGTCGATCCCCGGACAATCAAAGAGCTGCTGGAGCTCTCCTTGAGGCTCCACGTCCCGCCCCAGGACCTGATCGATCTGCTGATCACAGACGAGCTCAGGAAGCTGCACCGCCATCACCCCCAAACGGCCACCACCACTCACTTCAGGACCGGCCAAACACCTAAGATCAGATACTACAGCAGGAGACTGCCTGTGAAGAGCAAAGTCGCCCCCGAGGTAGGCCTGTCACAACAATTATTACATAATCGTCTGATCGCAATCATTTGAGATAATCGCAATTATTTTTGCATGATCGTCATCGTTTCCATGTTGAGAAATGTTCATGCGTTCTCATTTTCCAAAAATAGCGGAAATAGCAGATCTACAAGCTTACAACATGTTACTTCATGATGTGTTGTAAGCTTGTAGATCAGCTATTTCCGCAACCATTTTTTAAAAATGTATTTGGAAACCTTTTTAAATGTCAGTAATTTCTTTGTAGGCTATAAGTTATTAGTCATATCTGTGCATTTTTTTGTTTATGAAGCCTAAAAGGCAAACAGAAATGTAATTTATATTCATATGTTTCAATGTTCAATGTAAAAAAACACAATGAAATCGTTGATCGCAATTATGTGTGTGACAATTAATTGTCAACTTAAAATGTAATCGTGACAGCCCTACCCCGAGGACATGGACAGGGAGGACTTTCTGGACATCATCGGCGTGGAGACCATCAGCAACGAGTATCCCGTCAGGCAACAGAGACCCCTGAAGACCCCCGCTGCGTCCCCGGCCAGAGCCCCTGTGCCACCCCCCGCCCCAGCTGCAATTCCAGTGGCCGTTCCAGCTAAGATCCCCTCATCCTCCGGCCGCAGGGAGAACTTGTTCTTATCCGAACTCAACAAGATGCCCCTGAAGCGACAGGCAGATGACGACGATGACGACGTGGAAGACGAGGTGACGACGTACCTGGCAGCGAAGATCCTCACAGAGTATCCTCCTCAGAGCATCTCCAAGCGAGACACCCAGCAGGCCCATCAGTTCCCCTATGAGCTCTATGAGCAGGCGATGAAGGACTTCATGGACCAAGCGGACACTGGCAACAAAGGCAGAGTTGCCAAGAGAGAAACGGAGAGCGATCAGCCTCCGGAGGAGGAGGAGGAGGCGATCGAACTCGAACCCACGGCAAATAACGAGGTGGCTCTCAAGACGGTCGCCCCACAGACCGCAGACGAAGAGGAGAAAGAGCATCGCGGTATTAAACAGATTGCAGGAATGTAGTAACGAGATGTCCACTTACAGTATGACTATGACGTTTATACCACTGGTTCCCAAACAGTGGGTCGGGACCCATTTTTATGAATTAAAAACAAATTCAATGATTTTTCAAAAGAATTTAATGGATGAAAAAAAAAGCTCACAATGCAGCGAAAAGCTATGCATTGTGAGCTTAGATCTGCTGATTTCACTAGTAGATCTGCTATTTTCACTAGTTTGGGTACCTGGCATTTCTCTTTTGGGTCTTGAGCTAAAAAGTTTGGGAACCACTGGTTTATATCTATAAAAGAAAATAACAATAACCAGTCTGGTTGAGGTGATCTAGTTTACATGACAAATTTGTATATTATATGGATTTTAGCCGGTATTGCCAATACCAATGTGCTGGGCTGACGAGTGTTTGATGTGACTCGTGATATATTCAGGGTTCGTGGATTTAATGTTAAGATTATAGCCTATTAAGATTATATTTAGCCTATACTGATCTATACAAAGCAGACCGTCGCCTGCCTTCCAACCCTTTCATAATGCAAAAGCTCTGTATTGTTGGCCTATACCAGTTGTTGTGCTCTATTCATTTTTAAACCATTTTGTACGTGTTCAAATAACGTGTAATGAAATCAAGAGATAAATAAAGGATCAGCCGTATTATTTTTCTTCTTGTTGCATGTGTTGCCTTATTACATCACTACACTGCAGACGCAAAAGGAGTTTGGCCAACAGCTATAGGCTAAAGTAATGAGTGTTCAGTGGTGGAAAGTAACTATAAGTAAATTTACTTAAGTACTGTACTTAAGTACAACTTTGAGGTATTTGTACTTTACTTGAGTATTTCCAATGTTCAATACTTTTACTTCTACTCCACTACATCTCAGAGGCAAATATTGTACTTTTACTCCACTACAATTATTTGAAAACTTTAGTTCTGCAGATATAAATTATTTTATTAGGAAACATACGTTAACCACTTTAGCTCTATTTTATACCTAGGCTATATTTTAGTACTTTTACTTTTGGTACTTTTAAGTACATTTTGATGCCAATACTTTTGCACTTTTACTCAAGTCAATTTTGAATTCCGGACTTTTACTTGTAACAGAGTACTTCTACCTCGCAGTATTGGTACTTTTACGTAAAGCAATTTTAAGTAAAGCAATTGAGTACTTTTTCCACCACTGTGAGTCTTCATTTAACTTTAAGGTCCATTTTGAACTATCATGGTTAAATGAACAGGATTTTGCTCAATTTGCTGTGCCCCCCATGATAGCCTTGTTCTACTTTCTTTTTATAGCAATTACGCATTCAGGCAGATAGTAGATTTCAGCATTTGGACAGCTCTTGATGAACAAAGAAATACATAAAAAGGAAAAATAAAAAAATATAAAAAGGTCAACGTAGAACATTATTTATCAAAATACATTTTAATCATGAGCTCCAAATTCAAAAATTACATTATGTATAGCCTACTGTATATCATATAAAACTATATCCTCTCCCAGACACTAACCGCTCACTTTAAAGGTCAATGGTCCTTCAAGTTTATGAAAAACATCTACATCTAAAAAGCAAACAAACAAATGAGCACATCTACACTTCCAATACATCTTAAATACAATATTTATATTAAAATATAAAAATCAACATGACTATAAATCTAAATGCCTTTCTTGATTATGACCATGTCCCTGATCTGCAGTAACTACTTCATTGATTCTTATCTGAGGAAGTGTCATACTATGCCTCATTCTCTTTCCTTCATTTGACAGAACTATGGATAAATATTCAAATCAAAGTTGCATTTAAAGTGACAGCAATGCTTCCGACAGGCCATGAGCACACGTTTCCTTCTAGTTTTGGTTAAAAAAAGTTCAGCAGGACAAAAGTAGAACCCGTTTTCCATAATTCAGAGCTTCTATGACTCATCGCTGCTGCATTCTTTTCCTTCCTGATGTTACGTGCTCTTCTCCGAGTCTCAGAATGCAGGTTTGCTCATATACTCCTCCATGGTCTAGGGAAAGAGCACAGAAAACAAAAAATGAAGTGTTCCGTTTCCTAATCAAAGGGCGGGAAGAAAAAAACAACAACATTTTAAGCTATATACACACACACACACACAGTCACACGTCTACTGACGTTATTGAATGCAGAGAGCACTGACACACGTTTTTGTTTTTGTACTAACACAAGCACAGCTTCTAACCTTTCTGTCCATATTCAAGGTCATCCAAACAGCTCCACCTCAAACCATTCACTGTTGTCATCCTGGAGAGGCTGGAGTGATAATGGTGAAAAATGAATGGGAGGCTATGCGCTACACGTTAACGGCACTCTACATCGCAGGGTCAAGACATCTCTTTAACTCAAAAGCACAGGGGGGGGGGGGGTACAACAGACCCAGTAACAGACCACAGACCCAGCATTACCACTCTTACAATAAACACTGTATACTGTAGTAAGTGTATATTAAGAGAGTAGAAGGTATCAGGCAAAGTCTAAAGCAGGGTCAAGACATCTCTTTACCTCAAAAGCACAGGGGGGGGGGGGGGGTACAACAGACCCAGTTACAGACCCAGTATTACCACTCTTAAAATAAACACTATATACTATACAGTATAGTAAGTGTATATTAAAAGAGTAGAAAGTGTCAGACAAAGTCTAAAACCTACTAAAAGTTTCAGGGAGATCTGTCTCTCACTCGCAATAACGTTGGCGCAGAGAGAGAGAGAGAGAGAGGAAGTAAAGCGAGACAATAATACAGACAAACGCCCACAGACAGAGAGAGAGGGGGGGTCTATTAATACACAGTAGTCCCTGCCTATAAGGGTCAACCAAACAAGTCTATTAGCTGGCGCTGACAAAGAAGAAGAGAAACCAGGGGAATCAGCAGCACCACTGTTGTTAATTGGACTCATTATGACACTGACTTGTGTGCAGCATTTGCAGTCACGCTCATACTCAAACACAAACACAAACACAACAAAGACAAAGAAGTCTTCACGAGGAGGCAAAGTGGAGCTTGGTAAAACAAATGATAGGTGTTAATTATTATAATGAAGATACAGTATATACAGTACAACAGTATGTATGTTTTATTTTTAAATACATGTATATACTATAATAAATACAATACAATACACCCACACACACGCATACGTTATGTCTCTGTTGGGTGGAAACCTCATATGTCCAAAACTGTTACTATTCAGGATTCTAATAAAAAAAAAATAGCAAAAATAACAGATCTACAAGCTCAAAACGTGTGCTCCGCGTCGCGTTTGAGCTTGTAGATCTGCTATTTTGGATACTTTTGTGTGACACTGTAGTATCAAGCAGGGCATTAATTTACTAAAAAACACAAAAAGTTCAACAATGGAGATAAGAGGTCTCCCGACAGCGACAATACGATAGTATTGATTATTATTAATTAACTTTTCCGAATGTTCCTTTGGACTTAAGATGAGAGCTACTTATAACACAAATTCTAATGTCTGGTTGATCATGTGCCCAGACATGCATACGTGTATGAATGTGTCCATGGCATTGCGTGCATGCATTTCATGTGTTACCTCCTGCAGCATGTCCGAGGCCTCAATGGAGCGAGCCACTATCTGTTTGGAGGTCTCCTGTATCTCCCCTCCCATCAGGAACTCGTCCAGGATAAAGTAGGCCTTCTCAAAGTTAAATATTAGGTCCAGCTCACACACCTGAGTGGATATGGCTCCAGTTAATGACAAATGATGACTCGAGAGAAGCATCAAACACACTGCACATATGTATGTACTGTGAATACTAATGCACATTTTATTATAGATTTTTTACAAAACAGTTGCATATAAAAAGTGTACAATATATTGCTTACAAAAATCGGAAACATTAGGCTTCAAAGTATGAATTTAAAAGTAGGTAAACATTAGAGTCCGACCGATATAATCAGCTGATAACGGCCTGATACTAATCACAAGCCCATTACAGAATGAAATATTGGAACTTTTTTTAAAACTCCTTATCGTATCACCCCCCAAAAATCCAGTATCGTCATACTCTATATGAGGAGACAACTTACATTGCCAAAGTATTTGTCCAGCAGCTCCACGTATCGATGCAGTACCTCCAGACCTAACAGCTCGTTCTCCTGGTCCTCCAGCGCCAGGCAGAAATACAAGCTAGCATACCTGGAGAGATGGAGGACAAATGATTCGTTGTTGGTTCAAAATGCACTGGTATATAGGTCATATAACGCCAGGAAGGGAGAAGGGAGGGATAGGAGGGGAAAGAGACTCGAGTTGAGGCACTGAGAAAAGTGATACTGGTGTGAAATTTGGACAACCTTGATAAGCTTCCAGGTGTGTGTGTGTGTGTGTGTGTGTGTGTGTGTGTGTGTGTGTGTGTGTGTGTGTGTGTGTGTGTGTGTGTGTGTGTGTGTGTGTGTGTGTGTGTGTGTGTGTTTAGGGGGGGCGTGTCAGTACTCGCCTCTTGTAAACAACCTTCAGGTCCCTCCAGTGGAGGAAGTTACAGGAGCGTGGCTTCCTCGCCAGCACCAGGGTGGTCATGTCCCTGATGATCTTCTTCTTCTCCCGTTCGGGAGTGGGCGTGAACCACTTCTGAAGCCGCAGCCTCCCCTGGCGACTGAAGAGCAGCAAGAAGCGCATCTGAATGGGAATCACATGCGCGTTATTGAATCGGACAACTTTATTGTCACGTCACGGGTTTACGGGTGTAAAGAAATGGGTGAAATGTGTTTGTCTTCTTTTCAGAAAGACAAAAGAAAAGAAGAGGAGGGGGGGTAGACAATTAGACATATAAACCAGCAGGTACAGTATGTACATGAGGTTAGACATAAGCAGACGCCACTGGGTCAGTGGAGCAAAAGGGACCACAGATGAGATGAGGGGACCAGGGAGGGGGGATGCATTTATTATTAGTTTGAAACAAGGGGGTAATGTATGTGTCTGCACGAAGGCGCACGCACACACACGCACACGCGCACGCACACACACACACACACACACACACACACACACACACACACACACACACACACACACACACACAGCGGCCTGAGTCTGAGTCAGTTGTTCTACTGGCCATTATTAACTCTCTCCCCCTGGGGTAAAAAGGGGGGGGGGGTCTTTATCGTTGGTGGCACAGTTCATTAACGAGTAACTTCTCAGAGCAGAGCGACAAGACAAAGAAACATGGGGGGGAAAGCGTGGGAGTGGGCGTGGGGGGTTAGAGGGAAAAATATCAAACATGGTCACTGGAAGACTGAGGGAAATGTGCGGTGTTTTCTTTCCATTTTCAATAGAGGTGAGGAGTCGTGTTTCAGTGTTTAAAGAGTGGGTTTCCTAGCTTTGTTAAGCTACGTGTCAAAACAGATTGCTTTTTTCAGGCTCTACGTTAGCAACTGCTGCCACACAATTTCCGCAAGGCTGCCCTCAGCTCTTCCTCTCATTGTTGACATTAGAGAGCCTTAGATGATCAAAAATACAACGCAAACGATTCAGTTAAACATGAGTTCATGTCAGTTCATGAGTGTGTTAATTAATGGGAGTTTTGCTCTTGATAAAATAAGGACATGAAAGATTATTTTTGGCAATGGCTCTTCTTAAGATCTATTCAACTGCAGACAAATAGGAGATATAGGTCAAAATCCCAAATAACAACATAATTTAAACGTAATAATAGCATCCATTTCTGTGGAAAGTTCTGGAGATTGAAAAAAATAAAACTATCACAGGTTTATCAACAGGGTAGAAAACACAATGACAGAGCCCTTATCACAGATCACACATATTAATGCTGCAGCTGATATATATCCTGTATCCAGTAACTAAGTACATTTACCTAAGTACTGTAATTTTGAGGTATTTTTTACTTTACTGGAGTATTTCAGTACTTTAACTTCTACTCCACTACATTTCTGAGGCAAATATTGTACTCTTACTCCACTTTAGTTAAACTTACTAGTTACTTTGTAGAATTTGATTATTATTACAAAACATAGAGTATAACACTTCAGCCCTGAATACATTTATTTTAATTACAACAGAGTATTTCTAAATTGCAGTATTGATACTTTTACTTAAGTAAAACATTTGAGTACTTTCCCACCACTGCATATTAATAATGCTGCAGCTGATATATCCTGTATCAGCCTGGTAGGCAAATGATCAGGTAAAGCACCAAACTGCCACTAGGGCATGTTGTCTGGAAAGTGACGAAACCTGTTCTACAGAGGGGAACAGGTTCAGGAAACATACACCTTTACTTCCGACTGTCGCTTAAGATACATACACACACACAATGCATCTTAATGTACTGTAGATCTATGGCACAATCCACCATACAGACAGCATACGAGTAGCATGAATAGTTGAATAACGTCTAACGTGTATATAGTTAGTAGCCCACTGTTTAGGCTACAAGGCTAGTAGATCATAGCCTACCTGTCAACGACATACAGGTGAGCACAGTCTTGTCACCGACAAAGACAAAGACCAATGATCATAAAGTAAAAGTCATGCAAAACAATCATCTAATAAAGATGCAACAACTCACCATGTTGACACTGTGGGCCGATCTGATCTCTACCAGTCCAGTTCTACTATGAAACACTGCGTTTTCAACCCTTAAAACAGCGGGTCAAATGGTCCGGTCAACCACATAGTGCGTTGAACCAGTCACTCCATGTAACTCCTCCCTCCTCCTGGCACTGCTCTGAACTGAGGCGTCACTAGTTCTGTGGATTGGTCATTGACAGTGGCGGAAGAAGTAGCCTACTCGGATATTTTTACTTAAGTAAAAGTAGCAATACCACAATGTAGAAATACTCTGTTCAAGTAAAAGGCATGTGTTCAAAAATGTTACTTGAGTAAAAGGACAAAAGTATTGGCATCAAAATATAGTGCTAAAATGTTTGAAAAAAGCAGATCTGCAAGCTCACAACTTGTTTGATGTGACAGTTGTGAGCTTGTAGATCGGCTATTTTCAAATAGCCTGTGTATAAAATAGGGCTAAAGTGGTTAATGTGTGCTTTAGAATATAATAATTTATATGTGCATATGTGCAAAACAACTAGTAACTAAAGTTTTCAATTAATTGTAGTGGAGTAAAAGTAAAATATTTGATATTGCCTGAGCATAAGTAGAAGTATTGAAAATTGGAAATACTCTAGTAAAAAAAAAACAACAACATTGCTATTTGTTGGACTTTCACAAAATGATATTATAAGCCGTCTTAACAAAATGTCCTTATCTTTTGAGCTAAATATTAAATTAGCAAAACCCCAGATTGTGTAGGTTTTAGAAACGAATGCCTGCTTATTACAACAGGCCTTTTAAAAATGTTACTAAAGTACTGTACTTGAGTACATGTACTTAGTTACTTTACAACACTGCACAATGGTTAGCCTACTGGTTAACTGCAAGCTGATCTGATCACCACCGTGTCCACACTGGGAAAGACCTCTTTCGGGATTTTGCATATCATGGAAAGCAATATGTCTCTGTATCGCAATATCATGTGGTTTTTGAAAGGAGTCCACGAATACTCCAGGTCAGTTACAATTTGTATGCATTTTATATTTTGTTTAGTTTTACAGTAGCCTATTTATTTTTTACTTTTTACAACTGGATTAGAAACAACTTTGAGATGTGTTCTGTGATTTTATAAATTAGTCACCTTTGTTACTCACAATCTCGTTTTTTAATTATTTTATTTTTTGAAAATGGGAACTATTTGCCTTAATCATCAATAGACAATATGCCCTTATGTAAAAGAATGGCAATGTTCTGGCTGTACAGAAGCCTACTTGGCATGAAGACACACACACACACACACACACACACACACACACACACACACACACACACACACACACACACACACACACACACACACACACACACACACACACACACACACACACGCCTTTTCACTAATACAATAGTTCCACTGTCAGATGAAGTGCCTTGTCATCAGTGTTACAGTCACATCAATAGCTGACAGATTTTATAAGAGCTCAATTCTAGTGAAAGAAAAACTATTCTAAGTGGTTTTAAACAATAATCCAGTCTTTGGTTATTTTTACTACATGAAAAAAAAATAAAGTCTTGAGGCACAAACGTATTGGTTTACAGACTTTGTGTGCCTACAGAAATGGATATGAGATAGCGTCTAAAAGCTTTGTGGCCCAGGACATAGATGTATCTGTGGTGGGAAGGTCCTTCATGATCACTGGAGCCAACAGTGGAATTGGCAAAGCAACTGCCATGGTCATAGCACAGAAAGGTACATAGACTACATGATAATCCCAGAAAGCTGTCATTGATTCTGTAAAGAATAATAAACAAAGACCAGGACAGCATTCCCAATAATAGTATTTTATTATTGCACAAACGCTGGAAGGGACTGCTCTCTTGGCCTTTATTGTGTAATTCAGCACCCAGTTTATGAGTTATTATTATAAGGGGTAGAGCACTTAATCCTTGTGTAAAGAATAAACAACCGTGTCTCTTACTCTGTTTCCAGGTGGCACCGTACATATGGTATGTAGGAACAAAGACGCAGCGGAGGCAGCCAGGACGGACATTGTCAGAGAGTCTGGGAACACAGTGAGTGAGTGAGTGAGTGAGTGAGTGAGTGAGTGAGTGAGTGAGTGAGTGAGTGAGTGAGTCAGTGAGTGAGTGGGTGGGTGAGTTATTGCTTGGAGTTATTGCTTGGAGAGAAATAAAACTGTATTGATTACTTGATCTTGTTTCTCCAGGAGGTACATGTGCATATTCTGGACATGTCAGAGACCTGCAAGGTGTGGGAGTTTGCAGAGGCCTTCAAGAAGCAATATTCATCCTTGAACGTTTTGGTAGGCTCCAGATGTTCCCTTTGCTCTTCTACTTAATAAGAAAATCCATCCAATCCAACATTGCCTTTGTTGTTATTTGCAATGTTCATTGTTTGAGCATTGTTTTTTTGTGTGTGTCAGATAAACAATGCAGGGTGTATGGTGAACAAGCGAGAGGTGAATGCTGAAGGATTGGAGAAGAACTTTGCTACCAACACTCTGGGTAAAGTCTCTACTTTCAGTTAGCACAACCTGCTTGTTTTGTACGGAATGTGGAAACATTGACTTCTTTCTCCATTCCCTTCAGGCGTGTATGTCCTCACCCAGAGCCTTCTACCACTTATACAGAAGAGCCGCGATCCGAGGGTGGTGGGTTCTCTGCTCTCACACACACACACACACACACACTCTCACTCACACACACACACACACACACACACACACACACACACACACACACACACACACACACACACACACACACACACACACACACACACACACACACACACACACACACACACACACACACACACATCTCATCTGCATCAGCAAGACGGCATAATGCCACTTTTGTTTGCTTTGCAGTGAGCATTCTCTAAGTACACTGCTTTTCTTTTCTCCATGCCTGTCAGATCATAGTGTCGTCAGGGGGCATGCTGGTCCAGAAGCTCAAAACTGATGACCTCCAATCAAACAGGGGAGACTTTGATAGCACCATGGTCTATGCCCAGAACAAGGTACTGAAGAAGTGGGATACATGTTATTATTGAGTGTATAAGGAAATTAGCACAATATGAAAAATAAAATGAACCTTTTTCCTATTTTTTATATTTACTTTATATAATTCAATGGATCTTTTGTGCATTCTTATGAATTAATACTTAATATCGACATCTTTGGGTTTCTGTCAACTTTCCACACTGACTCAGCATTTGAAGTTATTTAAAGTAGGTTGCAACCACAGAATAAGGTATGATATAGATATTGAGTTGGTGGCTGTCTGTGGTGATTAAGTGCTCTTTGCTCTCAGAGACAGCAGGTGGTGCTGACAGAGCAGTGGGCCATAGCCAACCCTGCCATCCACTTCTCTGTGATGCACCCTGGCTGGGTTGATACACCAGGTACTCTTTCTTTGATTCCCACACGTTAACTCAATTATAAGAACTTACACAGACACACACATACAGTACCAATAAGTGTCCTGTCTTCTGATTTACTCCCTTGTAGCTATTTCTACAGCCATGCCCCAGTTCCACCAGAAGATGGGGGACCGTCTGCGCAGTGCAGAGCAGGGAGCTGATACTGTAGTGTGGTTGGCATTATCTAAGGTTGCAGCCAGAACCCCCAGTGGACAGTTCTATCAAGGTGGGTCATATGAAATCAGACTACTTCTTTAGTACTTGACACCTTATACATTCCATATCATATACCACCTGTTTGTAGATAGTGAAAACTATCTACAATTAAAAGTAATTTTTCTACATTTTCCCGCTGACTTACACAAAATATAGTGAAATGGATCCCCTGCAGTCCCTGAACACTGACCAGGCCTGACTTGTAATGTCCATAACAGCAGCTGTACACGGCTGTCAACTTCTTTCATATCAGTTATACAGACAGTGCACCCGTGTTTTCCAGATCGACAGGCTGTTCCAACCCATCTGCCGCTGGCTTGGACCGACAGTTCTACTGAAGAGATCCACAACTTTATGGTCCAGTTGGAAAAGCTGGCCGATGTAGCCCTGTGTCAAGCAGACACTCAATCCAGTGATGGCCTGGATTTGAGTTTGGCTACACCTCAAATGTAGCTGAGAACCATATATATCATGTGAAACACATTTTAACCGTAGTCAGATACATTTAACATCCATTTTGACCAGTGGTGACCAACATTGGTCCTCAGGGTCCCCTAGTGCTGATGGTCTGGCACTGATTATTCATCGGCATCCATGGTATTCTAGAACAGTGTTTCTCAAACGTTTTCAATGCAAGTACCCCAGTTTAATATGCATCAGGCCACGGACCGCCATTTGAAATATTTGTATATCTCTGGGACCCCAATGTGCACTGTAAAATCCTGTTTAACTCAGACCGTGTATAAATGGAATCATAATTTAACTCTGACAGTGTATAAATAGAAGCAAATGGCATGTCCATTTGCTTCCATTTATACACTATTCCTAACTATTAATCATTTACCTGGGAATTCCCTGGAACCCCTCCAAGGACCCCATGGGGGTCCCCGGGCCCCACTTTGAGAACAGTGTTCTAGAAGTCCAGCTAGGGACTAGTTACAATAAACAGTATGGCCGATAATGGACAGGTAACGAGCAGCAGAAAAGTGTTGACTAAAAAGTAACCAGAAACGGCTAGACTTGATTGTAATACTAAATACCACATTTTACACAGCCTAACCTACGATCAATGCTCTTCAAGCCATTTAATACATCAGATTTACTTAGTTGCAAGCTTGTGTCGCACACCAAAAGTACATCTACAACCTCACAACACATCGCATTGTGAGCTTGTATATCTATTTCGGTGTGCGACATGTGCAACAAAGTACAACTCAAGCGTTAGTGACATGTGACATTCACGGCCTGCAATTCCCTAACAGTATATAGCTCAGCTTTGTGAGAGTAGATGTGCATCCTATATTAGCATCAATACCTTTTGTCACCAGCCTCGTTAACTGGACTGTTGTGTACTATTCAGTGTGCCCGTTATACTTCTGTTTCTCAACATACTGATAAATACATTTGTATCATCTCTCCAGAATGTTTTACGGTTGATTTCTGAGTCATGGCCCACAGAGGCAAAAAATGTTGATGTTAGAAAAGATGACTGTGTGGGAGACAGCAGCGCTGACGCACCAGCTTACAGCCGAGTCAGTACCTTGATAAGAGCCAAAAACACAAAATTGGGTGCATAAGTCACACTGGTGATCCGTATACAGCGATTGTACGCCACACTGCACAATCTGCTCTATTGTGTGGTTGTAATGGTAATCATAATGGGGCGGGAGGGAGCCGTTTTATGACCAATATGTACCTCATGTGCAGAAACGAGGCAAATAACTTAAGGGGTGTTTCAGTATAAAACACTTCTAGGGTCCTTTAAACTTGTTTGCACCCGACAGTTTTTAAGTTGTTTTATTTCATTAAATATTTAGACATTTTGTATTTATCCCCTGCCTACATAAGTACATTAAACGTCAAACTCCATGTTAACCATGTTAGACTTAACTAAAACACGTCCCTGGTTCTGGTAACTGATACGGCTGTTCTAATTTTGCATATTTTTCTTTCATTTAATGCATTCTTAAAAGAAAGGAAAAAAAGTACCAGTACTTGAAAAATACAGCCCCCTCACGTATTAGGACTACATCAGTCACCATGGTTAAAATTGGGTTTGAAGTTCAATGGGCTTATGCAGGAGGGAGGTGTGTCTGATCTAATGAATATGAAATATCTAATCAAGCAACCATAAAACTGTGGGTGCACACAAAAGCCCCCGTAGACGTTAAAATGACCCATGAAGTCTTTTAAAGTTAAATACCCAAGACGGACTGCATCACTCACCAAAAAACAGATTTTTCACAATCTGTTATTTTTGTTCGTCATACCACAAAATATAAATTAAGCTTTACAGCATTAGAAGGGACCAGGATGTTAAGACTCGATGATAGGTGGTGGTAAAGTGCAGAACATCCACATTCAATATAGATTTTTTTTAATTTCCTTTTTGTAACAATCCACATTTGCCGCGTTTTTTGTTTTTAATAATTAATTTTCTCATTTTTTTACACAGTATTGAAAAACAAAAATAATGCGGTGCATTCACATTTCTTCCCGAGGGATTCTTTGTAAGGTCGCTCTCTACAAGGGTAAAACAGTGAAAAGCTTGAAGCTGGATCCAATCCATGTTTAAACCTCACAGGGAAAAAAAGAAAAAACAAAAAAAAGGAAGAGTGGGCCTGGTTTTAAAATCATCTAGCAACACTGTGGATTTTTCGCTTTGTTGACATTGCTTTTCTGCATGTGGTTTTATTGAGGAGAGGTTGTGTTTTCATGTGTGTGTGTAAGGGGTGAGGAGTTAATTTCCCAGCATTTATCTTTAAAAGAATACTTCCAGTCCATGCGAATAACAGTCCAAAGAGGAGAAAAAAAGGAAAAAAGAAAAACCCAATTGTCCCCCCTTTCCCCAGCCGCGTCCAGTCTCTGTCTCCTCTCGTCCGATGTTCCTCTACGCTACGTAAGTGTAGACTTTACGATCCTCAGGCGTCCGCGCCAAGTATTCTCTTTCTATTAGTCCTTCTATACGTTTCTTGATGACCACAGGACTGGGGAGGAAACGTGCCCGGAGCTGCTGAGTGACCTGAGGAGACAAAAACAATGGCAATAATAAACACATTTTTCAACGTTTCTTTTTAAAGCCAGTGTACTAGGCCCAGTCAGCCACATCCAGCATACTTGTAAGATAGGGTTAACTCCAAGGGCATTAAATTGTGCCACTGCTAGGCAATCCTTCAACGTAATGTGATAGATCTTAAGATTTTAATGAAAGTTATGAAAAATTCAACATTTACATTATTTTTAGCTGCAGCCATGCAGCTAAAAACTTAAGTGCACACCAAGAACTATAATAAGAATTACGTGCATGTAAAAGGAGGTGTAAGTGATATTGATAAGGTGTAAGTAGAAGCCAGTATTGGGGTAGTAACCACAAACTCATGCCCCAAAATGATTACAAACCATGATCTATCTGAACAAGATCAGGCAAATACTGTGATACAACTTGTAAGCCATCAACCTACACTAAAAGAACACTAACGTTTGACCTACAATAAAAGAACACTAACGTTTGAGGGCCGACAAGATAATAGGAGTGTCCCTTCCTACCTCTGCAACCAGGACATTGTGCTGCATCTTCTTCCTGGACTTCATAATGCGGACAATGGCCGCCTCGATTTCGTGCTTCCTGTCATCATCCACTTTCTGGCGCGTCTCTTTCCTTTCGGGGTCCGACTCCCCCTGTTTAGCAGCAACTGGGAGGTGGGGACAAAGACAAGATTAGATATAGACACTGTAAAATCCTGGGGTGGACATGACAGGTCAACATAGTGTTCTTTTAAGACATTTAACCACACCAGGGCACGGCATGATAACCATATCAGCGTAAAACAGATACAACTCTAGGGTTGTGCCGATTAGTGTTGGGATCACGCATGGATGAACTTTTAACAAGTCACCCTGAAGTCTGTGTTATCAGAACATTTTAGGTGAGAAATAGGTTGATTTCATACTTACAGCTAATTTAGAAGCTTTTTTTTAATTGGGAAAAGGAAATGCATTTCATATCAACATTGATAGATGCAGGCATTTTCTCAACGTTTATGTAGCATCATTTAGCCTACGTTCAATGTCAAGTACTATGTGCAATTTTGAAATAATCGGTTGTTGCCAGTGAAATTACCGACACGTCTCCATCACCAAATAGGGTAGTCTTGGAGGCGTGGTTATGTGCAAAAGTGTGTTCGGGAAAGAAGAAAATAATCAGGCGCACTGAATTCAATTAGCAATGCCTGGAGGAGGGCACAGGCCAGTTATGATTTAAGCAGTGGACAGTTGTTGTGCTCTGTGCATGGTGTTTGTGAAATGCAATAAATGGAGACGTTCTGGCGTTCCAAAGTGTATTAAGTTCTGCAGCACTTGTTTCTATAAAGAGGACATCTGAAACCCAAACACCTTGGATGCTACATATTAGATTGTAGATTGTTTTTTTTGGCAAGCTGCACCTTCATACTACGGAGCATAAATTAGGCTTCAGTCCATACTCAAATACTGTTAGTTTACGTTAACGTTACCATCATTAGATTTAACTTTTAGCTACAAAAGGGTGTAAAGATAAAATAATTTACATAACCACAGATGTATTTAATTTTCCCCTAGTTGCACTCAAATGCTTTTGAATGATCAAAAGGCAGCTGAACATGGCAGTCACATGGATGTTCTTCCGTTTCTACTCACAGTGGTGTTTGTCTACTAAGATTATAGGGAGTTAAGGTGACTCTCCACCAAACAGACTACAAGTCTGTTGGCAAAAGTTGGCAACATTTCTGCACAAACTGTCAGCGTAGAGAGGAAAGCAGATGGTATGACAGATTGCCAGGTCTGCTTATTATGAGCGACTCTGGGCTTGTTTTCCTGTAAAGTCGCTTGTAAATATTTATAGTTGCAGGTTGCTTTTGTTTGGGCTCGTTTCTGGAGTGTAGTTGCTTCTTTTGGGCTTGTTTTCATAGACATGGTCGCTTGTTTCACTCACATAATCTGGCAACACCGGTGCCTGCGGTTGTTTTGTTTTGGTCCTTGGACCAAAAACAAAACTGCAATAGTAGCCTACTACTTTGCTTTGGAGTTGATCGATCGGTATCGATATTTAGAGTTGATAATATGTGTGACGGGCAATGTCATCTGCACCAGTAACAGACGAGAGGTCCCCTCTACGGAGCCCTTAACCCCCCCTCTCCCCCCTCGGCTAACAACGGGCTGTGGCTGTCGGTACACAACCGGACATGTTCGGTCGGCGAGATCCTAGAAGTCCCGACCCAATCTACAACAGTTTGGCGGCAGGAGCCGCTTTCCAGCGCCTTCCGTGGCCGACGTCGGTGCGGTGGAGAGCTAGCTTTAGTAATACACTTCTTTTGAGTGATTTTCAAACAGAGAAGTTGAGACATGTATTTTTTAAACATTGCTTGTAGCAGCCTGTAAGTGGTGCACTACGGAGGCAAACAAGGTCACCCAAACCTCAAGTTTGGCTAATTAGCGGTAACCCATGGAAACTTAGACATACTGGAGTTGGACCGCAGAGAGAAAGGACAAAGCATGTAGTTCATCTTGGTGCCAATTGGCTGAATGACAGAAAACTGCTGGTGTAGAGGGGAATCCCCCAAGGAAGAATCTCACTCAAGACAGGCAGCAGATAAGATAAGACACCCCCCAATTTAGGAACTCTTTCATAATACATGTGGATGACATTTTGTATTTAAAATGGGAAATTCTGCCAAAAGTTGACAGGTTTGCAGGCGTGACACACATACACACAATTACCTGTTTGTATTTTAACTCGGTGCAGTTTGGAAGTAAACTGATCATTGACTGTAAACACATGGCCATTCTCAATCTCCTTGGACTTGGGCTCCTTGGTGAGGACTCTCTGAGTGGGCTTCCCACATGCCAGCGACTGCAGTGCCCGCACCAGCTCCCTCTCTGGGATGTCTGTCTCCTGCTGTATCTCCTGTGGACAGGAAAAAAGAATAACAATTATGACAAATATTCAATGGGGAGAGAGCGATTGACAGGAGCGGCACACATCCTATGTTCTGACCTCAAAAGTGGACTTTTCTCTGTTGTTAAAGAGCATGAGGATGGTCATCTGGAAGGTGGAGACCTGCAGTATGTGCTTGCGAGTGTTGGAGCCCGTTACCTGGGCCCCTCCTACGACTACCTCCGAACCATCCTCCTGGGAACACAGTAAAGACAAAACACAAAGACTGAGAAATGAGTCTCAAATATGATTTCACACTCCCTTTCCATATCAGACAAAGAATTATCGCATGTTGTATTAGTCTGTGTGCAACTGTTAATAGTGAAGCAGTTTTGCCATGCGGGTTTAAAAATACATGTGGATTCACCTTTTTGACAACGCCATAGAAGGTCGCGTTGAGGTCTGCTGAGCCCATGTGGTGCTGGAGTGTGAGCTGTCTACCGCTGTGCTTGGCCAGGTAAAACCTGAAATACAACACAAAATATATGCAGTATATACGTATGTAAATGGACAGCCATGGGACTCTGGATATACACTCTAGAGCTCAGTTGTTAAGCCAAAACAACAATTCCTACCTTCTAAAGACCTCAAAGGCATGTCTGGGAGAGGGAGGGATGGTACATTTGGGTGTGGCCGACTGCGTGGGCCAGTAGCCGGTAGTGAGGACTCTGACTGTGAGATCAACACCACCCAGAGACACCTGAGCAACACACAAGCATGCAAGGTTTTTAAGAATGAGTGTCAAGACACCAGCATTATTGATTCAACACAGACTCAATAGACTAACCAGTAATTATACCTCCAGCCTGACTTAAGATAATTAGCAATTACCAATGCGTCTGGTTTCTTTTGCTCGTACTCGTTCAATTCTTTGTATAGCTTTGTATAGGGTTCCAATTTATACACACATGCATTTATGTATGAAAGCACAAAGTCACATAATAGCTACTTCCTGAATGCAACACTGGTACATTGAACATTTACAGGAAGTGTGTTTTCCATAAGTTTAGCTCATTAACCACTTTCAACCTGGTGTTCCTCTTTTGGGCATGTCATAAGCTAAAATGTTCAAAAGATTTCAATTTTCAAGAAGGAAAATAGCAGCTTAAGTGCTTATGGATCAGCCTGTCTTACCCCTGTGGACTGTAAGTGTTGCCTGAATTCATCCATGGTTGTGTTGGAGATGCTCATGTCCCTGAACATTCCTTCCAGTTTAGAGGTGAACTGACAGCCGCACTCCGTCTGTAAAGAGGACAGAGAAGGAAAGACATGATGCGCTGAACATTGCCCATTAGCTGTAATAATCACAATATACACCATACTCTGTCATGAGTTATTGCCTTTATAAAACGGTCACCAAATATGGCAACATATTAACAACATATAACAACATTTTAGACATCCCAGAGCATTTGCTATGCCAACATTTATGTTTAGATTTTTTTCTTCAAGTTGGTCAATCTCATCTTTGTGCAGCTCTGCATGTTGTCCTTTGCCGTTTCTGATACTGGCATAGAAATCTCACAGGTTTCTGATACTGGCATAGAAATCTCACAGAACTTCATTGAACTTCTATGCGATATGAAGATCTAATAATAAACGCCGCTCACCTAAGCATTCAATTTCACGTTTCATTTGCTTAACAGCGTTTGCTTTGCTTCATTTCTGGGGGGTTTCAATCTCATCTTCCTATAGTTCTGCGTGTCATCTTTTTAAAGTGGATGTTTTCTCTGAGACATGCATTTCTCGAGCCAGTAACTACTCCTCCATAGTTAAGCCTCCACGTAGGTCGAAGTTTACCTTAAATGTTGTAATTTGTTTGTCATTTTTTGCAAACCTGAATGCTGCGGTTTGAATCCACCGTGGTGCGTCTGACTTAGATGAGCGTCTATATTAACACAATTACATGTGTTCAGGGAGGGAAGCCAGGCAGGGAGGGTGATCTTTGTCACTGTGCTAGTAGTCTCGCATAGCATCTGCTCTAATTCACAATATCTGAATGCTATATAGTCTGGAACTTAATCGTGAGAAAAAGGGGGTAAAATAGAATTGTCTACCCTAAATAAAATAGTTTTCATTTTGATGATTTCAGCCTACCTTGGGAGTTGAGTGATACAGAAGGTGAGTGATACAGAAGGTACAAGACATTTGAATTCATAACCATGGTATATGATTATACCACACCCATCAACTAATCAGGTTGCATGATTTCATACCCAGTTTATAATTCAACTAGCATGTTTTTCCTTACAAACCAAACTTGCAAAGCATTTCTGCTGCTACTGTGAAAGGGTAAACAAAGGGACACACCAAGGTAACGGGGAGAGTGCATGACAGGACTCACAAAAACACAGCCAAAACACAGCCACTCAATTCTAACATCTCTGCCTCATACCTTAAGCTTGGAGATCATGTTCTTCTCAGAGTCGTCGGAGACACTCTTGTTGGTGAGCAGCCTGCGGGCCAAGTGTTGTTTGTAGTACCGTTCAAACACGTCCTTCTCCTGCATGAACCTGAACAACACCATGGCCTTGTCCAGGATAGACTCCACCTCCTGTTCCGTCAACTGGACATATTACAGGAGAGGACAGAGACACAAAACAAACAATGAGCACAGTCCCCGTTTCATTTCCGTCCGGAGAGTTTTCTTGGGGTCTTACCCCTCTTCTACCCTCAGCTTCCTGTCTCTCAAACCTCTATCTAAAGCCAGGGCTCAAAATTAACGGGGATGTGGGACAAAATGTAAATCAAAATGTACAGGGGGCAAAAAAAGTCTTGATAGTTTCATTGTATATATAAATTATATTTTATTTAATTATATATATACTGATAATTATATACTGTATATAGCTGGAGGCATTAACATTATATAATCAAACATAGTTAACTGACGAAGTGAAAAGACATGGTTGATTTAATGTTTGATCAGACGTCACCATAACCTTGTGGGATTGGGAGACTGGTTTCTATTCACTGTGCACAGATGAAACTGGATAATTTTGTAATATACAGAGGAGAGTGCTGTCTAAACAGTGGGAGCATAGGCGACTAGCACTCGTGTTTCTGTGCCTAGTATTTTATCCAGTCACTGTTCTGTGCAATAAACAAATCAGATTAGGAATTTCCCTTGGAAGGATTGAACAGTTGCGGTGGAAGGACCATTGTGGATTTATTTCACACCCACACCGATTGACAACGCTGAAGGTGGCATCTCAGAAAGTCAAGTGACAACTTAAGTGAACTAGCGCCTGTAGATGGCGTTGTTCAGTTATTTTCAAGCTAATTAGAATGAATCAAAGAATTTCAGTTTAATAGTCCCGCCCCTATTAATATATTTTCATCGCTAAGGCATGGTTTCACCATTGTTCTATAGCTCAAAATGTACGACTGTAGCGAATGCATTTGTACATACCCCTTTGACTCCCTTCTTGAGCTTATCGTCAATGAAGAGGGAGAGGTATTCTGGTGACCGGGAGTTCAGGTTCAGGAAGTATTCAAAGTCCCCGGCAATGGTTTGCTTGAAGAGTCTGTCGTTGCTGAAGGATTCCAGCAGGAAACGGTCAAATCTTGTCTTTAGGTCCAGCAGGCCCTGTGAAAACAAGTTGATGAGTATGTAAACCATTTATGTTTTCTATAAATGGTTTGTTATATATTCTAATAAGGAAAACATACAGTATGTCGGAAATGAAATATGAAATTACATAGATTATGTGAATTGGCTAGAACATCTTTGAGTTTTCCACAGACCGTGTAGACAGAAATGATAACATCCTATAATAACATTCAGTGAGGATCGATATATGGATATGGTAATAAAAATACAAAACAAAAAAAACAACACGTTACAATTCTAAGCAGGGCCCTTCACATCACAATGTGTTATTATTCCTTTGAGACATGAACACACATAATTAAACAAAAGATCCACTTCAGGACCTCAACAACTGAAGGACTAATTTACCTGAATGTAGTCGACTGGGTTCTTGCCCTCTCCTTCCTCAGACACCAGAGCTTTGCCCTGCTCCCTCAGGTAGGAGCTCATGCACTCACACATGGTCTTCAGGCCGTTTGGCACACGACTGAACAGCTTGTACATGCAGCCCAGGTCTGCAGGAAGAGAAAGATACACAAGGCAATTTAGCAAATGGTTAACGTATTGGTGAACGGCTGACCAGCTGCTGCATGCTAACTATCCAAAAGGTATTGTTTCAACATGATGTGCAAGGTAACATCAACGAGGCAGTGCAAAAACAAAGTTCCTCACCTTCGGTCTTGCCGTTTTTGAGCATGTGAACCAGGCCGGAGTTCTCCATTTCCACAATGGTCTTCATGTGTTTGGAGATGAGCTCCCTCTCCACCACCTTGACGATGGGTTCCTCCGTGGTCTTGTCCAAGCAGTGCATGACCCGCTCGATCTCCTCGTTGATTCTGGCCTCCACCTTCTTGATGTAAACGCTGGCACTGTTTTCCGCTAAGAACTTCTGGCTCTCCATCTGTTGGAGAGGATGTTGGGAGGTTGTTTTAAGCCCTAAGGACTTTCACTGGTCCCAAAATGACAGAGAACCCCTATCCCCCCCAAAAAACACAGACACAATTTGCCAAAATATGGTCACCCCACCTGGAAGAATTCAGCAGACATATCTAGGAAGGGTCCCTCAAAGTCTTCTTCATACACAGATCTGCCTTCCAGGCCAAGAATCATCAGCATCTGACAGGCATTCCTGATCGCTCCTCTGCAAGTGTTACATGGTGGCATTGTTTATGTAAGATGAGGAAAAGAAGAAAACAAACAGTAGGACTCAATACATCCAATGAGTTAGCAGCAGCCCCATTTCCTTACCGGTCTACCACCTCTCCCTTCCTCTCTCGTGCAATCATGTCCAGCAAGGTCTGTCTGAGGTGGTCCCGAATACAGCCGTAGCGCACCACCTGGTCCCTGAAGATGATAAGGCCCAGGTTGTACACATTCTCCACATTATTCTGCTGAACATACACTCGGTCCTGCGATAAAAAAATAAAAATAAAAAAAGTTAGAGTTAGGAATGACATCAGAGAGTACTAAAGAATGAAAAGGGTGTATAGTGGCAAAAGTCAGGCTCACCGTTTACATATATACTCGGTAAGTAAAGTAAAAAATGTGCCAGTGATTTACTCAAGGGTAAACATGAATGGTTTTGAAAACTGTGTGCAGTCCAATTTACAATTGTAAAGCATTTGGCCAATACATCAAATGGTTCAAAACATATCTGGCTGATAAATGAGATCCACCGCACACTCCTAACTGTGTTGTGCAAGAGTTGCTGACTACATTGCTTCCAAGGGGCTCACACTTTTCAAAGAAAACAAACTAGCATAGCGTTCAAGAGATACCGCATTACAACTAAATTGTACAAATACATTGGCCACTGGAGCACAGCCGCACTCCTGTGATTATCTGAATGACTTTATTCCCAGAGTACAATAAATCCAAGAATTTGCCTGGCTGACAATGGCGCAGGAGCAGGTGATTATCCATTTGTCCTCCAGAGTTCAGCACGCCAGAGCAAGCAAGCTGCTATCATTGCACAAGTGAAGCTGACCTGAGCACTGCAGCAGTTCAACAAATACAAGGCTGATTGCAGGGGGGGGGTAAAGGAGGGAAAGAAAAAAATGGAGGAAGCAAGGAGGGAGAGTGGAACGAACAATAGAACCCCCTGAGATAGCGCTGCATTTCAGTAGCAGGCTTTGTCATTGTTTGGGACCATGCTTCCACGTACTTTAAGGGCCCTCATTCACTTTCACTCTCACAAACACTTCGCCCTTTTTGCTTGCTACACTAAATCAACAGTCTTGCCAGTTGCTCAAGGAAAAGAATAAATAAAGCAACAGAGGCTCTTTGTTTAGCTAACAAAAAAAAACATGTCTTAAAGTCCAAGTCCAACCTGGGATGGAGGTAGGTGGGGGGGGAGGGGGGCAGCGCTGGACATTCCTTCACAATTTTTCTTGCCAGGGCTAAAGGACAAGAATCCTCCTCAAAATGAACAGAAGCCAGAGGAGAATTTATCTTATTTTTAGGTAATCTCTTCCCACTGAGAACCAACTTATGTAAGAGGCACCGCCCCTGTAAAACAGAGGACCTTCTATGCAAACACCCAAGTGAGTATGACAAGGGCACAGTAGCCCACCTACCATGTACATGAGGATGTCTCTGATCATGACCATGGCAGTCTGATGGTCATTCCAGGCTTGATTCAGTGTTTGCAGAAAGTTATTGTTGAGAGAGTTTAACACGTCTTCCCGTACCTGTAATGATAGACAGAGAGCATCAGAAATTTGTTGAGGCTACCTGGAAGTCAAATCCTATTAAAGGGCAAATTCTCCACCAGCCACATGAAACAGTGCGCTTCATGTAGGCTGGCAGATTTTCCTGCACCTGTGAAAGCATATCAAAATAGAATGCTAGGATTCAGGATAAGAATTGGCTTAGTCACCCTTTAAGGTAGTCCCGGTTTGACTCTTAAGAAGATTCATCTTGGAACTGTCAACCTGTGCTGTTCATACGCAGAATTGATGCTGAATACTAGGAATGCACGATTAATCTGTCATCATATCGGTATCGGCAATATCTGCCTTAAAAATTCTACATTGGTACAGAACCAATATCAAAATAATATATTTTATAATATTTATGTTTGGTTTCAAATCTTTTTTATTGTGAAGCACAGGGTAATATTATACATTTCTGTTCATACATATGGATTGCTTCCTTTAAAAAAAAAAAAAAAACCAACAGACATATACACAACATAGACGGGTATATTTACGTTTGAAGGTGAAGTTGAAAAAGCCTTTTGTGATGTCAGTGTTTTCTGGAGAAGCTTTCCATAATCAACAAGTTGGATCTTTTTTAATAAAGACTACATTTACATTGTACCAATATGTGTATCAGTAGTCCTAATAAATCAGGTAATGAGAATGCACTGTTCATAAACATTCTGTATCTGCACCCTGAATCAAAGTTACTGTATAACAGGTGTGTACGGTAAAGCCTATTGGAAACTTCTATTGGAATATCGGTATCAGTCGATTTGACCATTGATTGATTGAAATTTGTATTACCATGCAAATAATCGGCCAAAATGTCAATATTGTGCATCCCTAATGAATTCCGTGGTAACACATAACATATGCTGCTTAATGCTTGAGGGAAACACTTTACCCTCTGTAAAAGTTCCATTTACTTTGTAAGGAATAACTCCACATCACTTATTTTGCCAACATTCACTTGTGTCAGAGTGCTGCATTGAGTGGATGCTGTGTGCGTTCTGTCAACCATTGTGCTTTGTAATCAAAAGACAGCAACAGGACTCTTAGCCTAGTGCCTCATTGCTCTTTTGATTATAGGACTATCAAGTATTTAAATTGACGGCAGATTGTTTTTTCAAAGGATGAGTTGAAGACATTGTCCAAATACAATTGTGTGGCATTTGTTATTTGCCATTTTATTTGGAAATGTCTATGATGAAATCTCTCTTTTTGAATCTATTAGAGACAGGCATTTTAGCCTTATAGGACTACTTCCAGTTTTTAAGCACTATTTGTCAACAAATGTGTGAGTGGGAGATATTGCAGTTCTTTACTTTATTGATGAGATGCTCTGTGACGACCTCCCGCAAGCCCGTGTAGAGCTTCTCTCCGTGCTTGTGGAGAACCATTGTGTAGGCATTCCTGTACAGCTCCTCAAAGCTCAACCCACTGTTGTTCTTCCTCTGGATCTCCTGGATGGCATTCTTCAGAAGGTCCCATATGTTGTTGACATACTTCTCGTCCATCGTCATCTGATACACAGACAGATGAAACAAAGAAAGATAAATCAAAAGGTGATAAGCTAGTAATGCCAGTGAGAATCATGCATTTGGACAACTGATCATGGGGTCCATTTTTTTATGATACAACTTCCACAGTCAGTCACTAATATATTTTCTTCTATGGAACTTTTACATTTGGCTAATAAGACATGTCAAGCTTGACATGTCCAACAGTAGACTGAAGATGTCAAACAGTTTCTTTGTGGGGGGTCCAGTCTCTTCACAGTTGCTGTTATGTGTATGTCTATTCATTGGATCAAAGGGTCAATTGGATGTCTTCCAGTCCACAGTTTGTTCACAATGACTGATAACAAGGAAAGGGGCATGTTATGACTTCACTTCTGCTCTCACAAGTTAAGATATGAGTGTAAACATTATAGTATCAGGAAAGAGGGCGGCAAAACAATCTCACAATCTCAACATTTGTTTAATAAACCATCATTATCTTTCAGTCAGACTGACCATAACCAGATCACCATACAACAACGTATAATGCTCAATTTCTTAATGACAGTGATTGTTGCCTTCACACAACACAGTCAGAAACGACACCCCCCAACTTCAACAGTGATGGATGTTGTCAACACCTACAGTATGCACACCGGCCTGCAGGATTCTACAACCTGGCAAATATTAGTCTACCAACAAAAGTCATGTGTGGACTGGCAGAATAGGTCTACCATGCGTCCAAGCCAAGTTGGTATAACTTTACATTACGTAAACATGTCACATTAAGGGTATATAGCCTAGTAGAAAAGTTGGGAGATGGTGCAACGTTAGCTCACAACAAGCTGGTTTAACCAATGCACTCTTCTCAACACAGTTAACACAAGCATAGTGGTGTAACAGTGGCTAGCTCTCGCTAACTTTAACTGTCTGGGGGTGGGTTGTGGATATAACCCAAAACTGAACCGGTAACAACGACCGTTAACCAGCGTGATTTGCAGACTGTGTGTGTGAGTGTGTGCAACTCAGCTGAAGCTAGTGAGGCCTGCTAGCTTTAGCTACCCACTAGCCTCTCATCAGTTAAGACGTTTCCTGGCAAATTGCTATTATAGCAAACTAACGCTAGATGACGAGGACATTTTTTTTGTAAAAAAAACAGAGACTTTAATACTAAAGCCCGTGTTGTCCTCTTTAATCAGGCCGAACATTTAAGCAGTTCGGCCGCGGCGAGGTTTAAAACGAAGTAGTTAAACATTAGTTGTGTTGACTTGACAGAGAGGAGAGGAGGCCCCGCTGACTGTGTTTCATTTCAAACCAACTTAATGCTCCCGTCGTACAACGGTGTCGCGGAAGCAGATCTACAAGCTCACAGCGCGGCGCGTCCACGACGCGCGGTGAGCTTGTAGATCTGCTCTCCCCCCCACCACCACCACCACCGTCGTACGACGAAGTATATGTATTAAACAGGCTTCAATTAGCTTTAACTTGCTAGCTTAATTTCGTTGCGGCCGACCCTCTTTTCAGTTTGCAAATAACGTCTCTTTTTTTGCCGTTGAGAGAAGGAAGGGGAGCGACGCAGAATAATAAGCTGGCCCTCCACGGTTAAAAACACTCACAGGGAAGGCTCGTATCCTCATCTTGGTGTCCTTCTTGGTGCCGCCTTTGAGGTTGGACATGTTTAGAGTTTGAGTTGTTTTTTGAACCGACTGTTCGTTTCGTTTCTCTACGTCAACATGAAAGAACTACATGGAAAAACACACGCGCTCCTGTGTCGGTTTATAATAAACGCTGGGGACTCTGGGGCAGGGAGTAGACTCCCTACGACCGCTCTTTAACCCCCCTTCGTTCAAATGAATGTCCGGTTGTGTGTTGTTGTGTTGTGTTTGTTCTTCTCCTTCTTGTTGTTGTCACACTCCTCCTCCTCCTCCTCCTCTGTGAATGTTTTAGCTAACTAACGTTAGCTAGTTCTCACAGTGATGGCGGACAACAACCTTCCCACTGCAGCAGCAAGCAACGCCGAGGAGCGACGAACTCTCGCGAGAAGAAGAAGAAACTTGTGGCAAAGAGACTGACAGGTGCGTTCTACAGGTAGATAATGAAGACCTCGTCCCAATTATTACTGATTATATATATATATATATATATATATATATATATATATATATATATATATATATATATATATATATATATATATATATATGTGTGTGTATATATGTACATATGTGTATGTGTATATGTAACAAAGTGGTTCACTACCTCAGCCTGATGGCCTGAAAGTCTAATATCTCCCCTGAACTACAGGGATATGCCTTTGGCTTAGCGGTTAAGATGTTGGCTTCCCACGTGGGAGACCTGGGTTAGAATCCTGGGCGTTACATATATATATATATTCATATATATATCATATTCATGATGTGCACCTTTTGATAGTAATTTGATATGCCCATATGGGCATGGTGATATGCCCATAGATGGAGATCTCTGTATCTGTGTCAATCCATGTCCCTTTTATGCCAATATATTGAGGTCCCTGATGTCATCAGTATATGCCATATGGGCATGCCCCCTTTTGTGCCCATATATGGAACTGACTAATTTGTTTGAGGTTAGACAAGTAAGACAACACACTCCATATTTGGGCGCAGCTGTATTGGAAACTCCTCATATGTATATATATATATATATATATATATATATATATATATATATATATATATATATATATATATATATATATATATATATATATATATATATATATATATATATATAAATCAAAATATGTATATATATTTTTTTTTCTTTCATATTATGAATATATGTATATTTAATGTGCTGCAATACATGGCAATAAATTAATCAGCCTAATATTGACTTAAGATGCATTAACAATAATGACAGAAACTCATTATTTATTGAATCATATATTTCAAATGTCCAAGCAGATCTTGTTAATATGCTAGGCCTATTATCATAGCCTAATACTTATTAGCCAACCCAACAGCCTGCGCTACACTAAATAGGTGGTGTATTGTTGGCCATCCATCGTGTCAGTGTCAGAAAAGATGATCATCATGCCCCTCCTCATCTTCTCTGTCCTCCAGTCCAGTCGTCTGTGTATCGTAATGGATTCTCTGCGTGTTCCACCTTTCATTCTTAGTGTTGGTTATTTGAAGATTCCACTGACAGACCAAAGGCTGGAAAACCGAATATCTCCTCACCGTCATGACAATGCTCTCTAAATAAACCAAGAGAAAGACATGAATTAGGCTAGATGCCGGTGCTGCTGTATTGCTGTCAACAACAAGCTAATATAATATTCCATAATGGGCCTACTTCTATATTCTGCTGCAAAGGTAGGAACTGTTGCAATCCTAAGAAAATGAGGTCCAGCTCTCCTCTTCAGCCCCATGTTCTCCAACTCCAGTTTTCTGATGTCCGAATGCATCTGTCTGATCACCTGTATGAGCTTCTCCTCGCTGTCCATGGTGCCGTGTTGAGACGCGAAACACAGCATTGCATTGCACCTGCTTCATGTATATGTACCCCACATAAGGCAACGACGTACCACACACCCTCATTTGACCTGTAAGCGGATATCTAGGAGCAAGAGCAACACGTTCTATTCCCTCTATTTTAAGGTGATTTCAAAGTAAATAAGTTGACAAAAGCGTGGGATTTCATCTTTCCAACAAAGTAACCTCTAAGAGTAAACGATCAAATAATAAGCAATCGGTTCTTCATCACGCCATTGATTCTGTCCAGTCACATGATGAGGAGAGAGCTGTTTTCTTCTTTGAGACCGGATGCCTGCCACTCTCACTCCTCCTGTTAAATATTCATCAAGTCTGTCAACATAAAGCAACAATAGGCAGTTGGGACAGTGAGATGCTGGCCCACAGCCTGTATGACCTAGCACAGAATACAAGTCTGCTGCAGTGAAATAGGGTGAATCATTTCTCCTTCAAAATTGAAACAATTCTGAAATAAATATAATTTGAAACGGTTGATGTTTGTGTTTTGTTTTGTTTTGTTCATATTGTGTGTGTGCATGCGTGTGTGTGTGTGTGTGTGTGTGCGTGTTTGTTGATTGGGAGTAAGGAAGCATGTATTTCCCCCCTCCCCAGTTACAGCAAGGTGACCTTGATTGACACTATGACAGTTCATGCTGTGCAGCTTGTCTATTATTCACTGTGACGCATACAGTTCAAATCAATACTTTATTGTATTGATATTCATTTTGCATCCAAGGGGTCAAAAGACAAGCATAAAAGAATATAAAACAAGCATTACATATCAAGCTTAAGCACCATATAGGAGTAGGACACAAGAAGGGAACATATAGCGAAAAGGAGCTTAATCTTACTAGAACTCATAGCAATGTCAGCTTTTTTTAGTTCAACACCATGATAGCAGCAGGGACAAAGCGGTCTAGTCCCATTGTTTCGGCTGCAGGCACCCAGAAGCTCAAATTCCTTCCTAAAGAGGATCGTGAGGACAGTCCATTCCTGAAGACCTGTTTTTGGTACAGGTCACTGAGCGAGCGGTGCTTGGTTCATCCCAGTGATTTTGCTTGCCAATCTGACCAATTGAAGATGTCCATGCAAGGTAACAAAGCAGAAGTTAAGATAGATTTAGTAAGATTTACAATTTAGGCAAACTCAGCATAAACAACCATAAGGAGGCAGAACCAGGGCAGAACAAGGCGGAAGGGAGCTGCTGGTGGGTTGGTCAGGGTCCAATCAAAAGGCTGACAAAGTGTCCAATTCTCTGCAATAAAATATTTAAAAGACATAGTTGTTGTTGACCAATTTGAAAAATATTAGAGAATTGAGGTCTTTGGCCTGCTGTCAGCATACTGTACATACACAAGAAATATGAGGTTGATCGGTCTGTGGACAGACACAGACACACTCACATTGGCAAACGTATGATCTCCTTTTGGAGATAAAAAGAGACACAAGCTTCTCTGCATGTAAATGTGACTGGACAGTGTTAAAAGCTGAAGAGAAATCTATGAATAAAAACCTGGAATGAGTCTTCGATCCCTCAAAATGTCTGAATAAAAGATCAAAGTGGTGTCTTTGCTGCAGGCAAACTGAAAATGCTCCAGGACAATTGCCCAGAGTACCTGTTGTAACACCTCATTCCTCATAATATTTTCAAATGATCTCATGCAAAGTTTCACAGTGTTCGGGCCAGCGGTTGATGGGGGGACAGACAGGAGCGAAAACATAATATCCGCCTTCCGTCCGTTCCGGCCTGGCTTAGATAATAATACTACAGCCTATATACGTAAAACTACAAGCAGTTTACCACAGTACATGAAAGTGGCCATGGGGGAGGAGGGTGGCGGCGAGGGGGCGAGGATGGTAGCACACTGTCGCCACCATGGCGGGGGGTCTGTGTTCTGAGGAAGTGAGTGGAGAAACAGGGTTTTTCCAACATTGAAATGGGGGAGGGGAGTGAGATGTTATAAACAATTTGAAGGGGCAGGTGATTAGCTACAATCCTATTGAATGATTTGTTGATAGTCAAATAATAGCTCATCTTTCTCCGGCACCAAGCAAACATATTTTAATCTCTACGTTTTTCTAAGTTTGGTGCTGGTGATTTTGCTTTGGGTGCACCACAAATTCCTCTATGCAGGAAAATCCCTGGAGGAAAGAGAGAGATAGTGGGGGGTCATACTCTGGTCATAATTGAATCATGCCTGTCAGACTCACTACCTGTCAACTCACATGCTGGGTATGTGGCTGTAGTGGCTCAAGAGGTAGAGCGGCCGGTTTGATCCCCTGGCATGTCAAAGTGTCCTTGAGCAAGACACTGAACATCATTTTAGAGAGCTAGGGGTGAGCAGGTGGATGCCATGTCATGCCCTGTTAATCCCATGGGTAAGGTGGCGAGAGAGTCCTATTTGACACCATTAATAATATTGTCAGGCCACAAACACCTGACCCACCTGACTTCTCTGTCAAGTACTGCAATCATTTTGTCATGTCCTTGAACAAGGTTGCCAGTGTTAGGGTGGGCATCAATATGCACCTCGACACACACACAATCAAGTCAGTGACCTGTACATGTTTCTTCCCGCATTGGAACATTGCAACGCTCAGGTCAATTGTCTCACACCCAGAGTTAGAGATGATTATTCATGCCTTTGTCTCCTCATGCCTGGACTACTGCAAATCACTTTTCACCTGCCTCAGTAAAACATAAATAGACTGCCTCCAATTAGTCCAAAATGCTGCTGCCAGACTGTTAACCAGGTCCAGCAGAAGGTGCCACGTCCCTCTGGCCCTGGCCTTGCACTGGCTTCCTGTTCATTTTAGGGTCCAATTCAAGGTTCTGGTGCTCACATAGAGCTATGCGTAGTCAGGCCCCTGAATATTTCATTGACCTGCTCTAACGTCATGTGCCCAGCAGGACCCTAAGGTCTGATGAACAGGGTCTGCTAGTCACTCCCCATTCCAAATTAAAAGCAAAAAGTGACAGAGCCTTTCAGGCTGTACCGTATCCCCCAAACTTTGGAATGCACTTCCTGAGGTCTTGAGAGCTGTGGGACAACCAAGCATTTGCGGAAGGTCCTTGATTTGATCTTCCACGTGTGTATTTTGTCTGCTGTCTTGCTTTGAGATGAATTGCACTTGTCTTTTTTCCATTGTATTTCATTGTTTTAATGCCTTATATGCTTTATTTTTTACTACTACTAAAGCACTTTGTGAGATCTCTGTGAGAAGTGCTACATAAATAAAATGTACTTACATGCATGTATGGTGTCCTCCACTGTCAGTGTGAGTGTGATTGGATGAATGTAATGCACATTCTAAAGCACTTTGGAGAAAGCCACTATATAAATGCACCATTTACCATTCATTTTACCTAGTTTGCCCTTGTTAAATCAGACTTGGAGAGTATTCAGAACCTTTCCCACCAGAAGAAATAGATGATAGAGGCTTTTAAAGACTAGGGGGCACAAGTGGTGTGTATTGTTCATTGACAGCAGTGACAGACAGCTCCTTTCCAAGGCTTTATGAGCTGGGACTTAGTCTGTATCTTTTCTATTCAGTTCAGTTAAGAAGAGTGGTAATTTCATATCAGTGTTTTGTTAAAGATCCGATCACGTGTGTGGTGTCTAACACAAGGACTTGATTTATCTGAAATATATGTGGATGGGGGGGTTCAGATTACCAGATTCAGTTTGACTCAGCAATCTGGGAACCCATTCGGTAAAAAAAAGAAACAAATATACCCCCTCCACTTTATTTTTGCCTCTGGGGCACCACCTCCTTTATGTGTAGAAACGGGAACTTGGTTTGGCTCCTCCCCTTTCTTAGTCCACTTCCCCCCGGGTGCTTCTGTGTTTATTCCTACTAACACTATAGGGCAGTGGTGCTGGCAGATTCTGCTGTTAGCAGAATGTGTCTTGAGAGATTACTATCTCTCAGTAACAATGAGAATGCAGCATCATCACTCTCAAACATCTGTATCGACATGTTGGCAACAGTGCCTCCAACTTGCCTTCATTTGTTCCTCTTTATAATGTTCACATAGCACCATTTTGAATAGAGCAGTGAGATTTGGCTGTTTCAGCTGGCTGATTCTGAGAAGATAAGTTTGACACATCACTGGCACTGCATGATAGTCTTTCCTTCCATTCAACAGAGCAGATAAACAGATAAACTGCTTTCACAGTAAGTAGTAAGAGGCATCACATTGCCAGAAGAGGAGATATGTCATGCCAAACACACATATTGATAATACACCAAGTGAGGCTCTTGCACAGATATGTCCATACACGGACAAATGTGTCTGTGGCAAGACTTGGCCTTGTCTGTGGCAAATTTTAGATTTTATTTTTACATAACACCATAATGTTCTTATTTATTTGATCATAAGACCCAATTACTGAATGTCAGTCTCCCGGTTTTCTTCAGAATATGTTGTAAGTATGTCCACTAGTACAGTGGTTTTCAAACTTTATTTTAATATTCAAGGTCCCCCATAACTCTGAGAGTGTACAAATGGAACCAAATGTCCATTTGTACACTCTCAGAGTTACAGACCTGTAATGGTCATTTAGGGCTAGCTTTTTATGTGTTTCTCCTAGTATTATTGTCCACTCATTTGCATGTCAATGGCAGAAATCTTATTTTGACAAAAATGTCCACCACAAGACAGCATGGCGATGATCCCTGCTCTTGCATCAATTTCTGTGTATTAAAAAAAAGTCAGTCTCATAGATGGTCTTCTCTGCTTACTTAATCACGTGATACCTACTTTGGCCGGCAGGTGGCGGCGTAGTGTTGGTTTCTGAGAGTCTACTTGCCAAGCTAACCTCCATCAGAGTGCAGTATGCAGGAGCACAACTCAGGTAAGGGCCAAAAGAAAACTGGAAGCAATGCATTTTAAAGCCAATGGTAATGGATTTTCTAACGGCAAATGATTACAGAGGCAGAATTTAATGCACTGCTTTTGATTCAAGCCTTTTTTCGTCGTTTGCAATTGTCTTTGCAAACATGACACCAGAGGGTCAGGAGGACAAATGCTAGGCTACTTCCTACAGAATCCTGGACTCATCATTTCAGCACAACTTTACTTTTTGTCATGGCGCCAGCACAACAATACAGGAGGAGAGGACTAATTTAATTTAGCCTCCTCTTCGACCTTGAAGCTCTTGAAGCGGAGAATTGAGGCTAACAGAATCCCAATAGACAGAGAACAAGCTAGAAGAGAAGGTTGAGGCAGCTGAGAGAGAGAGAGAGAACCAGTGATGTGTCACCCTGTTCTGCGTTTTTTTCTTCTTTTTTCTTACATTCTGCTCCAGTGGTGTAAAGTAACTATAAGTACATTTACTCAAGTACCGTACTTAAGTACAATTTTGAGGTACTTTTACTTTACTGGAGTATTTCTAATTAGTTTACTTGTACTCCACTACATTTGATTGATTGATTGAATACTTTATTAACAGTTTGCCCCCAAAAAAGCACAGAAAGTAGGAGTTTAATAGCCTACAAGGTCTGCTAAAAGGATTACAACCCAAGAAAGCACTATATGGCTTGTTTCCATTGGGGTCCATGTGTATTCAATTCATCGAAACATTTAATGACAGATAAATATACAATACTATGCAAAAACACCATTTAAACGAGTAGGAATAAGATTGATTGATTGATTGATTGATTGATTGATTGAATACTCTATTTAGAAATGTGCAGGAAAAAAGCACATGATAGTACAGTTTAAATACAAGGCCAACTTAATTGGATTAAAAAGCCCATGGAAGCCTAATTGCTTGTTTCAAATAGGGTCCTTATGTACTCAATAAGAAAGAATAATATGTACAGTAAACAGTTCTGGGGGGGGATTTCTGGTGATAGGCATGGACTTTTTACAGGGGCCGTGCAGTTCCGAATTGCAGCCACCTGTAAATGCTCTTTTAGAGCTGTTTTGAAGGAGAGTAAGGATTCACACTTTTTTATGACTGTTGGTAGGGCATTCCACATTTTTGGTGGCATAGAAGTAGAACCAATTTAATCCCTTGTTTGAGCCAAATCTGGGTTGAAAGTGATTAGTGGAGCTCCCTCTGGTGTTGTGTTTATGGACGTCTTTGACGTTTTTGAAGTAGTTTGACAGGTACATGGGTGTGTCAGTTTGTGGTGTGTAGTGTATCTTGTAGACCAGGCCCATTGCAACATCTCAGAGGCAAATATTGTACTTTTACTCCACTACAATTATTTGTATAACTTTAGTTACTACTAGTTACTTTGCAGATATGAATTATTACATTATAAAACATACATTAACAACTTTAGCCCTGTTTTACACTTAGGCTATTTGAAAATAGCCGATCTACAAGCTCACAACGCGCTATTTTCAAACATTTTAGTACTTTTACTTTTGGTACTTTAAGTACATTTTGATAATTTTAATACTTTTGTACTTTTACTCAAGTACATTTTGAATTCCAGACTATTACTTCTTCATTGCAGTATTGATACTTTTAGTAAAACATTTGAGTACTTTTTCCATCACTGTTCTGCTCTATGGTCCAGGTTAAGGAGTGATACATTACTGTTAAGCTACCCCCCCCCCTCTATTCACATATAAATTGACATGTAGACCTACTATTATTATTATTATTAGTTCCAAAATATAATGTCAACAGAGCCAAAATAGGGCCTATAGGCATATACACAAATAGGATTGTTGATATAATTATTTCTATGCTTTAGACCACTGGTTCCCAAACTTTATAGCTCAAGACCCGAGAGAGATTCTCCCCAGGACCCAAGCTAGTGAAAATAGCAAATCTAAGCGTTGTGAGCTTGTAGATCGGATATTTTCACTATTTCTAAAACATTTGTTTTCTAATTTGTGGAATTTCTTTGATTTATGTTTTATTTATTCATTAATTGTTTTGGGAATGTTTTGAAATAACAGTAATTAAAAACAAAATGTAGGAAACAAAAGATAAAGGGGTATTTACTTGAGACCCATAAAAAATTGTCTCCGAAACAGTGCTTTAGAATAATAATAATAATAATTATGGATTTTATTTATAATGCACTTTTGTGAAAATCTCAAAGTGTTAAAGGAATACACATCCTTTCGCTGCTTATACATTTGGTAACACTTCTTATGAAGCCCACGTCTATAATGCATTAAACATAGGCTACTTATACTGTAATGCATTATAATCTGCCTTTGGCACTGTATAATAGTTATAAGCGCACATATATACTCTTAATAAACAATAAAATAAGATGTTTATTGTCACTGTATGGAACATACAACGAAATGTCGTTCAAATCAAATCAAATAGCAGCATCAACAAAGAAATACAGATACAGCATTATGCCATATACACTGTTAGGTCCGTCATATAGTCAACATAGTCATCATAATCTGTTAAATAAAAACATCCATAATACATACAATAATACATCTTAAAATAATATGTTAGACCACGAGAAACCTTCCACTAGATATTGCACTTGCCCAATAGCCCATATTGCACTTGTAAACAATAATAATCATAATACATCATGAAGCATTTTATAATGACATAATATTATGGTCAATTATTATAATACAATATATAATTGCTGGACACTCAGACATTTCTTTGGCAAGGATCATAGTGTATTATAATTCTCATAGTTGTAATATATTATAATAATTTTAGAATGTATTACAATGCATTATAGTGCGAATCTTATATCACTGCATAAGTGGTCATTAGGCTAAGGTGCTTTAAGTGAAGTTATGACCTTCCTCAAAGTGTAGGCAAAAACCTTTAGTGTTGTTCTTGTATAGATTTAATGCTGTAATACAGATTACATTATGCTTACTTACCGGTACTTGCTATACGTTAAACCTTATAAGTTATTATGAAGTACTTTATAATGTGTTATCAATCATTATTGTTATTAAGCATGATGTGTATGTATGAGTTCTTAACTATAATTATACAGTATGTTTATAATGCATTATAAGGCCTTCTTAGATAGCGTTACCATACATTTTGCCATATAGGTGGCAATTGTTTTGGTATATTTTGAAAGATTCCATACATTTTTTGCAGGATGGGCAAAGAGACCATACACAGACTTAGTGTCAAGTATGTAATAGAATATGTTTATGTACTGTCCCATATCATAAAACATAGTCTATGAGCACTGTACCCAGTAAATCACCAGTGTTCATTTACTGTAGTGTACAAATGACAATCCGAGACAAATTAATACTCAGGCTTTTACAGTGCAGGGACTCATTGGATGCATCCTGCTGAAGTCACAAAGTGTCACCTACCCGTCTGAGTGGCACCAAATAAAAAGGACAGAGCGCAAAACGTAAGGCAATAGAAATGTAGGACACGACACATCTGTTTTTATTAGGCTCTCTGATAAGTACCAAAGGCATGTCCGGGTACTTCCATCAGTCATGATTAGCTCATCCAGGGAGGACATAACAGGACGATCCTATTACAGATAGATTACTCTTGGTGTGGTGAAGTGAATGATTTTCAGTATGCCCCCACATTAACCCTGGCGTCACTATTTTGGGCATGTCATTATATGCGAAAACATTTTTCATAAGAGTTTGTAAAATAGCAGATCTACAAGCTCACAACGCGTCGCAACTCGCAATATGACGCGTTGTGAGCTTGTAGATAGGCTATTTTCACTATTTGTCGTTCATTGAAGTATACAGTATCAGACTTAGGCGGTTAAGAGACGCTCAAAAAGAAACTGCCGTTCATGGATACATTCATTTTGTTTTTGCTGCCCTTTCATCATTGTAACTTGTAACAGATATGAAAATGAGAGGGTAGATTAGATTAGAACAAATTACTGAAATAAAATTCATAAAATAGCCTTTTGTCCCGTTATAACACATTAATAATGTGCTGTGTTGAGAGACACACATCTCAAAATCCCTTCTCTCATCACCCAGGGGCAATAATAATGTAAATACTAGACTTTATTTATAGAGCACTTATCAAAAACAAAGTCACAAACACAAAGTGCTCTACATAAAACGGAATAAATAAGTAAATCAAATCAAACAACAGAATCAAAACAATTATAAAATATGCAGTGTGAAATAAAAACATCAGTTTAGTTTCATTAAACAATACAATGTCAAAATTGAAGTTATGGAAAGCCTTTGGATAAAAATAATTATTAAGAACAAAGGAACACCCACTGTCCTTACACCCTCACCCTAATGGGGTGAGGACGTTACCCCAGGTCCTCCCCTCGGATCGAGCAGCAGCTTATGAGATGTGATCTGAAAGTAGTGGTCGTAACCTGGCCGCAACTCCTTGCCCCACCGAAAGTGACACTGTAAATCACCCTGGTCGAAATATCTTGGATTGGAATTCAATATTGGTCGTAAAGTCTAAATATAGGGCCTTAGTGACCAAGCTGTTTTGCAGAACTTCGGGGCGGCTGGCTGGCAAGGTAATTAGGTCCACGACATGAGCCTCAGACATAAAAGTGTATGACATTTATGGCAATGCTTCTGCCACTGTAAAGCATTTTGGATTTTCGGCAGTGGTATAACATTTGTGTGATGTATGGTATTACATTAGTGAGATGTGATCTTTTTTTTCCTTTTCCTCAGACCGAAGTGATTTGTCTTGAATGGGGTTCTGTGTATTTCTCTGTTATCCAGCATGCCAGTGTTTGGAACAGAGATATGTAAGGCTCTAGGCACTCGACTATGTCTTTAATGACATACCTCATAGCCACAGTCCCATCCAGCAGCTCTCATTATGACCCAGTAATCATAGGCTACATTTCTCTCTGTTTTCCTCCCTCTTTTCTCTCTCTCTCTCTCTCTCTCTCTCTCTCCTACCTCCCCTCTCTCTCTCTCTCTCTCTCTCTCTCTCTCTCTCTCTCTCTCTCTCTCTTTCTCTCCCCCCTCCCTCTCTCTCTCTCTCCCCCCACTGTGCTACGTCTTCCTCGGTGGGAGGGGAATCCAATAGTGAGCTAATGCTGCTACCGGAGAAAGTGTTTGTTGACTTTCCAGTGCAGACTGGAGCTCTGTAGGGGAGCAGTCTGTTATTTATGGCTCAAGGCCTTATGTGATTGGTCGAGGAGAGATATAATTATGTCTGCGGCTCGGCTTAGCTAGTTTTAGCATTACAGTAGATGCAGTGTTGAGTTCACCAGTTGCTAGGTTACTAAGTGGAATAGTCTTCTGCTTCTTGGAATTCTATTTATTTATTTATTAATTGTTTGATCAAGCGACATGTTTGATGGCTTGTTGCTCCTCCTTTACGCTAACCCCTGACACACCCTACGGCAACACAAACCATAACTATGGCACAGGCCAGGCCAGGGACTAGACACGCATGGTGACATGGCCAAATATGTTCTCCTGTGTGTGTAGGGAGTGTAAAGGAAGCAGCGTAAGGCGTATGGAATCCAAAATCCTCTATAACATTGGAATTTGGGAATAGCAGGCTCCCCCGGCTATATTTTCCCTATTATGGTAAAGCTATGCAGCAGGAAACAAACGTATCTTGTGTGCTTTGCAGCTGTCACTCAGCCTTTGCCATCACCCTGACTGATGTTTACCAGAGCAATTGATGCAGGGCTAAAGTCAACATGGCCCAAAATGACCCACCCTGGTTTCCTGGCTTGTAGTTTAGCCGCCTACAACCATTACCAATGCAGTTGTGTGCCGCAGGATCAATAGGCTTTCATCTTGAATGAGCCCACAACAACCCGTCCAACTTCAACATAGCGGGGATCACTGTTGATAGGTCTGTAATTTCATGTTTTATTGATGTTGCTTTAACTCCAATAGCTCCTAGCTTGCTGGCCCAGATGTTTTTATGTTACTGCAGATCAGGTCGATGATGGCTGAGCTGATGATGATGATGGCTTAGGGCTGGGCAATGTTATATTGATATCGTGATATGGCATGAGTGTTATTTTTTCCAGGTTTTAGACACTTAAGCCCTATTTTCTACAAAAGTTCAAAAACTTTCTAAAATAGCTAAAATAGATGATCTACAAGCTCACAATGCATTGCACTGTGAGTGTTGTTGTAGATCTGCTATTTTTGAACATTTTTGAAAAAATAAATAACCAAATATTATCGTCACAATATCTATATCAAGGTATTTGGTCCAAAATATTATATTTGATTTTGTCTATATCCTCCAGCCCTATGATGGCTGGAGATTCTCACTGATAAATGAGAATAGATACATCAGGTTTGCACTGTGCACATGGGGGTGGAGAGGCTGGATTAACACAGTGTGGCTGTGGAGGTCAGCTACACATTGTTTGAAAGAATAAGCAGGGCTTAAAGTGTCATAACTGTTGTTAAAGAGGCTGACTCTGACCCCAAAGAATTCATGAATCAGCAGAGTTCTCTGAAAATGTAAATTGCGACTCTTGAACGAAAGCAAATCACGTATACATTTAGTCGCGTGCATTACACTGGCAAAAAGAGATTACTTCATGAAATGCGGGTTCCTCGTTCTCTATGCAGGGTGGTCAGAATGGGGATCACTGGGTAGCTAATGGGATTGTGTGTGAGTGTGACTAGGGCTTTGTCGGGGCCATCCCACTGGGTTATGATAACATGGCAGACACATTTCGTAGATTCCACATGGGGGCTGGCGTTGGGGGCAGAAGATGAGATTTAAGCGCGCTGACGTGGATAATCCTATTCTGTGTTCATACTATGGTTTATGATCGCCCCCTTAAATAAGAAATGTAGGGTCACACCAATGGTTTGAAATGCAGGGGGCGGGAAGGCGACAGAAACAATAGAACGTAATCCTCCTCTAATCCAGTTATTTAAAACACCTGTGCTGTGATATGTCTCATATTCATCAGCTTGCTGCTTGGCTGCGTAGCTGGCTTTACTCTGCAAAAGAAATGCCTTCTGAGTGCAGTTTTTCAATTTAAGTGTCCATCACTAATGTTGCAGTGAAGCATTTTAATCTGATTTGTTTTCATGAGGCAAAGAATTGAATCAAGTGGTTTGTGAGTGATAATTACATTTGGACTTTTTGGTGTAATTGGAACAAATTTCCTTTCTAAGAAACATAATTAAATGAAATGTATACAATTTAAATAATCCTCTTTCTGTCTTTCTCTCTCCCTGTTTCTCAATTTAACCACTTAAGCCTTATTTTATACTTCACCATACCACTGTGTTGCATGAAAATAGCCGTTCTACAAGCTCACAACGTGTCGCGATGTGATGCGATGCTATTTTCGCTATTTTAGAAATGTTTTGAAAAGTAATGAGATTTTGATTTATTTTAATGTTCGCCTTTAAGGAACCCTTACAGGTTTGTAACTCTGAGAGTGTACAAATGGAACCAAATGGACCATTGTACACTCGCAGAGTTATGGTCGTCCTTGAAATGAAAACGTTTGTGAACCAACGGTATTGTAATGGCATAGCAGACGTGAAGTCCACATACCAGCTCTGACGGTGTGATAAACCAGTTCCGGAAACGGTTCCAAATGCGATGGAATCGATTACGGTTCCTCGATGTTGGATCCGGTTCCTCAGGTTTCCGGATCCCGACCCCTAGTGGAGACATGACCCCACTGGTAGTTGAGCGGCATCTAGTTTCGGTGCCAGGGTGTTTAACATAACGTGGCATTGTGTCAGGCTGGATGAGTGGCTAGTGTAAGAATAGGCTCTCTAATCAGTATATTGCTCACAGTTAATTAATGGTGTGATATTGTGAAGCTGTTGTGACAGTGGGCCCTGCCTGGACACCAGTGTCTGACTCATTAGTAGCACCGCGGTGTGTCTGTTGTATATCCCTCAGGTTGGAATTCATTATCAATGAACTGACACGTCCCATCATGACAAGATTAATCCATTAAACTAGGGGTCTGATTAAACGTTTTCATAGGTTTCATAGGTCGCTTCATAGACTTGTTTGACAGTACTGTCAAGCGTTGTGTTGGATTCATGTTAATGTGTCTTTTCAGACATTTAACCACTTAAACTGTCAACACTTAACTTAACCTTTCACTCTGTACTTGGTTTGTTCTTCTTTCCCTCTACACCAAACCTCTTTGCCGAAAATAGCCGATCTACAAGCTCGCTTGTAGATCTGCTATTTTTTGGCTAAAGTTCTCCTCAGAATAGGGATACTAGGGTTCAAGTGGTTAATGCAAAAAAATATCCTATCACACAAAGATTTGGCGGCCCCCCTGTAGTAACTCTGAGGACCCCCTAGGGGTCCCGGACCCCCGGTTGAAGACCCCTGCCTTAAACCCTACATACTTTGTTGACCGGAGTCCCTCAGGGCTCTGTACGAGGGTCTATTCCCTTTTTTGCCTCTACACCAAATTTCTATGCAAAAAATAGCTGATCTTCAAGCTCACAGCGTGTCATGTTGCACCTATGTACCTTAATCCCATGTTCGTTTTTTCTTTCTCGCACTAATGTCCATATCATGTACAGCACCTTTATGTCTTAACTCAGGTACTATGTGTAAATATGTAGAAAATTAGATTGTTTTTTGTTGATTGTTCTCTCTTCCAACTTGGCCCCCTCCATCTTCTTCTTCTCTTTCTTTTTTATGGAAATGGATGGCAAAAATGATGGAGCCTGTACGAAAACGAATTTCACCCACTGTTTTACACCTGTAAACCTGTGATGTGACAATGAAGTTGATTCTGATTCTGATGTTGTGACGCATTGTGAGCTTGTCCATCTGCTATGTGCGCCCCAGATTAGGGACGCTAGGGTTCAAGTGGTTAAATCTTTGAGATGTGTCTGCCTGATATTGTTTCACGTGACGATCTACATAGCTAACGATGGCTCTGTATTTCTCAATGGCTCTGTATTTCTCATGTAGTAATTTACTCTGGCATTCCCTCCTCACTTTAATCATCCCCCCCACCCCCCATCTCTATCCCCTGTGTCTCTATCTTTCCCCAGTTCTTTTGGGGTTGCAGGCTAAAGGAGGGTTGTTGTAGCACGGGCCAGCCGCAGTGTCCGGAGAGCCCTAGAAAAGGGAAGGAGTCTCACTCAGGTTCTTGGCAGCCCCCGAAGGAAGGGAGGCTAAATTGGGCCCAGTTTCATTGACTTTCAGTCCCCTGAGCCCTGGCAGCCCTGCAGCCTGGAGGAGCGAAGGCCGGCCATCACTTGGGGGCCTCTGCTGCGGCTTCACAGCTCTTTCCCCCAGCTGTTACGGTAAGTTAGAGAGTCAGAGAGACGGCGTTGCTCCGGACGGTCCTGACGAGAGGCTAAAAGCGAAGAGGAAGAGCAACCTTGACATTAGATGCGATTTGTTCACCACTTTAACCCTCTGTTCTTAGTGAAACGCACCTGAGTTGCAAAAGTACTCGGGCTGCTTTTTTTCATCTACACGAAATCTCTTCCCCGCTTGTAGATCGGCTATTTTTTGGCTAATGTTCCCTCCAGAATTTGGATGCTGGAGTTTAAGTGGTTAACCATTTTCAACCTGGCATCCTTTTTTGGGACATGTCACTATGGGCGAAAACTTCCAAAAAGTTTCAAAAGTAGCAGATCTACAAGCTGTCGTGATATGATGCCTTGTGAGCTTGTAGGTCAGCTATGTTTGAACATTTCGAACAGGGCTTAAGTAAACAGCGCCACGTACCGCATGCAGATGCGGTACGTGGCTTACATCATTTTAATTCACCATATCTAACGCTCTCCTGATGTTATCTTTGTATGCCGTTCTCTTCTGATTGATTGATTGATTTTGATTTTCCATTCCTGATCCCTGTCCTGTCCTGTCTTTGGTGATTGACTGTCTCTCTCTCTCTCTCTCTCTCTCTCTCTCTCTCTGTCTGTCTCTCTCTCTCTCTCTCTCTCTCTCTCTCTCTCTCTCTCTCTCTGTGTGTGTTGGCAGTGGCAGACAGGTGCTGAGCAGAGCACTGCTGAGTCTGGGCTCCAGGGAGCCCGTCTCAACCTACCAGTGACAGTTTGACTGACGTGGCACAGAGGGGAGAAGAGGAGGAGACCATCTGCCCACACCACCCCTACTGAAGAGGAACTAAGGTGTGTGGGGTGGCGGGGCTGAACTATTGTTGCCAAGTCTGCTTATTATAAGTGACATTTGGGCTTGTTTTTCTGTAAAGTTGCTTGTTAAATATTGATAGTTGCCGGTTGCGTTTTTTTGGGGGGTTGTTTCTAAAGTGCAGTTGCTTATTTGGGCTTCCTTCCTTAAACCAGTGGTTCTCAAACATTTTCTTGTCAAGGACCCCCAAATTAAAGCTGCACAATGTAACTTTCCTCTTCTACCCCAGATTTGAACCCGGTTTCCTGCACAAGTGCTGAAACGTTTACCATTGAGCTAATAGAGCCTGTCTGCTTGCTCAGGGAAGAAATTAGATCTTGACCATCAGGTCAAAATTCGTGTCAGATCCTGTATCTAGGTGAGACATGGCATTTGACACGGTCTAAATGTCTCTATAGAAGAGCAGGGAGACCAAATACAACCACCCCAATTGTAAAAGTTATATTGTATTACGTAACATACTCTACCATACATAAAATGACATTTTATTCATTTAAAAAAGTTACATAGTGCCGCTTTAATATGTATTTGGCTGTAGACCGCCATCTGAAAATTATTTGTGCCAGGGACCTCCCATACAAGATTTGTGTGGTTTAAAAAAATACTCCAAATATTTCACTTTTCTTTTACAAGATTTTTCTGAAAATAGTAGATTGGTTATTTTTAAATAGCTGTGTGTGTCCTAGTAGCTTATTTTGGGCTTGTTTCCGTCGACCTGACCGCTTGTTTCTCTTGCGAAAATGTGCCAACACTGAGTGAGACCCTTTAACAGTGCACCTGGCAGGGGGGTTAGGATAACCTAAATGCCCTTCCCCTTTCGCAGTCTCTCTCCACAGTAGTCGAACCCCACTTCCTGTTTCACTTAACTGTTTCACAGCTTATCTGAGAGGCTGCAAGCTGGTCAGATGTCACAACCTCTTCCTCTTTTCCACGCACTCATATAGACTACAAGTGGCATATGTGCCTGCGAAACACACACACACACACACACACACACACACACACACACACACACACACACACACACACACACACACACACACACACACACACACACACACACACACACACACACACACACACACACACACACACACACACACACACACTTGCACGCGTGCGCAATGTTTTGAGAATGGAAGGAAAGCGGAAGTGACAAGAAAGGAGAAACAGTAAAGGGGCAGGACATATAAGGGGGTTACCATATTTGGCATCGGCAGATAATACAAGCCTGGAGATGCAAATGAGATTAGGAGTCGTTGTCATGGCGACTTGGTGTTGCGCAGTGATGACTCGCTGTCAACCCGACCGCATTTGTGATATGGCCGTTACCAAGCAAATGGCGCTGTTTTAACAAGAAAAGGGGAGGGGAGAGTGAGGGGGGGTTGGTTAGCGGAAGTTGCAGAGAGATCAAGATGTTTGTTCCCACAATGCATTGCCGCAACGTGACCTGTGTTGAAGTAGCTCTGTCTGTCCCAGTTGCACGTCAGTGCTAGACAGACACCCCAGGTAAGACATGTCTCTAACTAAGATTACTTACGTTCAAATAGCTAAAACTATTTGAAACAACTCATAATCGTTACTGTATGTGTATAGTTATTGAGTGTTTTCCTGTTGTTGATCGCGTGTTTAATCAAGGGATTTGAACGACGTTGTTGCACTTACTTTTCCGACATTCAAAAATGATTGTTTACCTTTTATGCAATAGTAAAGCCACTGTATGGAATATTGTGGTGCATGGCTGTAAACTTGTGTCTTGTGGTGAAAGATATGAGTGTGCTCGTGTAAGTATTTGATCTTTTATATTTGACCAGCAGACGGCACGAGGGCAGAAACTCAAGTGAAAGGCCTCTTTGCTTAGGGTGTTTCCATCAATTTTCATTTTATCTACAAGATAAGCTCTAAGCGTGAACACTGAGAAACAGGCACATACAGTACACATACTGTGGTGTCAGACGGGGACAATACAGCATGCTATTTCCTCCCTCCGTATTTCAAACTTGACAGCTTCAATAGCACCTGCTTCCCTTCGCGGCGTCAAAGTGGAAAACGTTCAGTGAGAACCACACAGTAGGCTGCAAGGACTCACACAACTACCGGCAAATTCTGGTAAACTACAAAAGAAGTGCTTGTGGCATGATGTAGTCTACAAAAGATCAACAAAAGCTTTTATTGTTAAAATTGAACATGCCTGTTTGCAATTAGCATGAACATTGCCTATTTCTCTCACATTTATAACTAAATTGCATTTTTATATTATTACTTAACATTCTTAAATCGTTTAACTCACTTGGCTGGCTTTGTTTATCTATGCAACCATAACTTAACTCATTTCCTAACCCTCAACTGGAAATAATATGAGCTTAAAACTTGATTACTCGCAACTCTGCGTGGAACTGAGAAGAGTTATGACACATTCAGTGGCCATTTTACTGTACGTGTAGTTAGTAAATACCCCTACTCTTTATTCTGCTGTGTCATTCTGTGAGCGCCAACACAAACTGTTTGTAAAATGGCTGACGTTGAATATAGCTCCTCTTCTGCGGTTGTTGTGCTTTGGGGCCTTACTGTGAGGCTGCGTACTGTTGTTACTGTGATGGTCTGTAATGGGAGTGTAATGTGTATCTGTGGCCTTGGTGATAGATGGGCCGTCAGCGCTTGGCTCATAAAGGCTCTGGGACATTTCCTCAGTAGAGTGAGAGTTCACATCAGCCAGCCAGTGTCATTTGCAGAAGGCTGGGAAATAGTCAAACGCTGAGACTATAGGGAGAGCTTAGGGTAGAGACTTGTGTTCTTCAACCAAGGAAGTCGGAGAGAAAATAACCGAGAGGAAGAGGATGAGACGGAGGATTTAAATGGGCAAAAAGAGAGGGGAGGTTATAACTGACCATGTTAGTGTGGGGTTATACTCAATGAGTCGTCGGTGAGATCAAAGTGACAGTTGGCTATTTTGAGGAGTCTGTTCTAGAATGTTCTCTGCTTCCCCATGAAGCGAGATTTTTCTTACTTATTTTTTGAGGTCACTGAGGTGCTTTTTCAACCACACTGCCCTATCTATACAGACAACCACACAAACACACACACACACACACACACACACACACACACACACACACACACACACACACACACACACACACACACACACACACACACACACACACACACACACACACACACACACACCTCTTCCTGTTCTCTATCAGTTAACGTTCATCTGTGTGACCGCCTGCTGGTTTCGAAAACAGTTTTCTCAACGCGTCCTGTTGCATGCTCTCCTCTCATACTGAAACACAGCCCTGTGAGATCACTGGTCTTTTCTAGAACAACTGTCACGCTGCCATCTTATCAACCAGGAACAAGGCGAATAGCGAGTAAAGTAAAGTAAAAACATGACAAACTTCACTTGAGATTAAAAAAAAAAAAGAAGTCTAAAATATGTTCCCTATAAAGTGGCTTCTGTTTTAACATTTAATCATAAAACATATGGAATGACACACTTATAAAGCCGAACGAGTAAACCATCTGGTAACTGTGAAGCTTTTCAGTACACTCACTCATGCCCTTAATTAGACTAAACTAATACAGCGCTGTGGTTGGTGACAAATAGACCAGTGGTTGTGGTTCGTTAGGGGAATACATGTAGCCATATCAAGAAAGGGAAATATGAGAGAGAGTGAAGAGATGCTACTAGAAGCACTGAGGTATCAAAAGATGAGTTACTATGAGTAGGAAATAAGGTCTGGCAAGAAAGAAAGAGAGAGAGAGAGAGAGAGAGAGAGAAGCACTGGTGTGATGTCAGCAGCGTAAAAAAGAGGGGAAATTCCACGTCAATGTCTGAGTTTCACAGCGAGCCCAGATCTTTGGGTGTGTTGTTTGTGTGTCTCCCCTTGGAGCCGGAGAGCAACATCAATCACCTTGTTTCTCCGTTTTGGGGTCAAAGCAATCGGCTTGGTTTTGGGGGTCGCAGTGACCTGTCCCCCTGCCACCCCCACCCCCCCCCCCCCCAACCCTGACCCCCACCACACCAGTAGTCATGCGGAATTGTATCTGCGCTAATCTGAAACACAGCCATCTTTGTGCCCAGTGGGCTTATTTCCACAGGAGGTGATCTCTCAACCTGTCTCTGTATGCTCCATGTAAAACGGATCGAACTCTGCACTGCTTGTGTTCTTACCGTCTACTGGAAACCAAAAATTCCCTTGACTCTGTTTGACACCTTTATTTATTTGATTCAATTTAAGAAGCACTGTGTTCCTTTATTGCGTGGAGACATTTTGAGCCCATCATCTAGGGTGAAGTGGAAGCGCTACAGCTGGGGCTCACATTGTCACCCAGGGTTTAAGGGGGCGAGCTGTGTGAATTTGAGCTGACTTATCACCAGCTCTGCATTTGGGAGCGCTGCATAGCGCTGCGCACTGCTGGAAAATGAGCTAGAAATATTGATCTCTATATGCATTTCAATTCATTTTTTAAGGCAAGGCAAGTTTATTTGGCCCTAGAAACTGTTGAGTGATTTAATGATGATCAATATTTTGTCAACATGGGTTCTAATAATGGCGTGGCGTCCCTGTTGAACACACACTCACACACACACACACTCACACCCCCTTTTATAGATGCTCGCCCCCTTAGGTGCCATGCCGTAAAAATCAATTCTATGTCTATCCAGAAGCCAGTGAATAGATCTGAGAATTGGTGTAATGTGTCCAGCGTTCTCAGATCTAGTTAGAACTCTAGAGAACTGCATTTTCAATGGGCTGTAGCTGTCTGATATCTTTGTTGGAAGAGACTTGAGAGAAGGCAATTATAGTCTAACCTGCTGGAGATAAAGGCATGGATACATTTTCCTAAGTCTTCTTTGAACAATGAACATTCATTCTTAACTCAGTATAACTCAATAAGAAGACATGATGTGATGTGAAGAGTCATTACGGTATGTATCCTCCTGCAATCAGGCTTAACCCATTAAAGGGGAATACCACTCATTTTCAACATTGAACTATGTCTTTAATACATCTTAGAGCTGTTGTGTGGAAATAAGAAAAAACGTATATTATCCAGTTCTAGGCTACATAGAACGGGGGGGCTTTTTTCTTATTTCCACACAACAGCTCTAAGGTGTATTAAAGACATAGTTCAATGTTGAAAATGAGTGGTATGCCCCTTTAAGACCGGGGAAAGCCTATACGTTGTTATACCTTTAAAACCAGGAAAGTATCTGTGTTATTTTAAATTTAGCTATGTATAGCAACAGGATTCTTTTCAAATTCTTTGAAAGTCGACTTAGGTTAGGATTTAGACAGCGTTTTTCAAATCGGCCTCAGGTCTAAATGGGTTAAACATCAAGATATGCACTGCACTTCAATACAGGTCAGAACTGTGGCAGTATAGAGCCAGGGCAGTGAACTGAATTTTTATTTTTGGCGTGTGATGTCATCGGAAATGAAACCGCAGAGCAAAGTGTCACTCTCCCGCCTGTTTCACAAAGTCGTTAAACTCGCTGCAGTATCGCAGTGTGTTGCTTCGTAACTATAATCTCATTCCCAATAAATAAACACGGTCATATTCAGAGAGCAAAGAGACAACGCGATCAGATCAACAACTTGGCTTTAGCATGCAGCTCACAATCTGACTCGATCCTCGTGGACGCCAAGGCCACTATCTCCATGGCTACCGGATATTGCGGCATCAGGTCCAAATCTAGCACCCGTCGGTTCCCCCAGCTCATGTGGCTTTTCCTCCGAATGGGGGGGGGGGGGGGGGGGGCTGGGGGGGGGATCTGGAGGCAGTGAACACTGAGACAGAAGCAGGCAGTACTCCCTCTCAATGTGGTCCCACTTAGCTTTTATGCATTAGCATTGACCTGCAGCTGTAATTGCAAATTGAACTGGCCCACATCTTTCCATATATATACATATATATATATTTATATATATATATTCGTTTCCACCATGTGGGCAGGAGGTGTGTGTGTGTGTGTGTGTGTGTGTGTGTGTGTGTGTGTGTGTGTGTGTGTGTGTGTGTGTGTGTGTGTGTGTGTGTGTGTGTGTGTGTGTGTGTGTGTGTGTGTGAGTGAGGCTGAGCCAAGGTGTCTGAGGGTTGCATGCCACAGCAGAAAAACAGAGAGAGAGAGGAGATAGAGAGAGAAGCCAGACGTAATCTGTCACAAGCTCCCTGTAAATTTTTCCATAATTATTTCCTTCACTCCCCTAAATCTTTTGATTCTTTCCAACTCCTTCCCCCCACTACCATTTCTCCCCTTCCCATCGCCCATTTCTTTCACTCTCCTCCCTCATTTTTCTCTTCCTCCGTTCCGCCCCGTCTTTGCTGGCACTTTATGATACATCTAACCCTCCCTTCATTCCTTGTTTCTCTCTTTTTTTCTCTTTCTTTTTTTTTCGGAATCTGCCCAGTTTCTTTCCCTTGTCTTAGCTCTATTTTTCCCATTCCACCCTCCCTCTGTGTGTTTTCTCTCTCTCTCCTTCGTCGGCCTGACTGGATATAGGGAAGGCCAGTGTTGCTGTAACTGAGCCAGCACTTCCTGGTGTTGTTTTAGGGGGCGTGGCCACAGCCCTCAGTAAAGGAGGGAGGGGAGGGGTGGGGAGGGGAGGGGAGGGGTGGGGAGGGGAGGGGAGGGTGGGGTGGGGGGGGGGGGGGGCTCTGCGGGGGAGACTGCAGGATCTGTATGCCCAGTGCAGTCAGAGCCCCCCCTCCTCCTCCTCCTCCTTTGCCTCGTTCTCCTCTCCTGTCCTCCACTCCTCCTCCTCCTCCTCCTCTTCGTCCACAGCTGTTGCTACTGCCGCCCAGCGAGCACTGCTCTCCTGCAGGCTGCAGACAGACGATCCAGAGGCTGGGGAGTCCAGAGAGACACACACACACACACACACACACACACACACACACACACACACGCAGGCAGCCCAGCCCGGCACAGGATAGCACAGCACGGCACAGCACAGCTCAGTCACTACAGAGAGAGAGAGAGAGAGAGAGAGAGAGAGAGAGAGCAGGGGAGGGGGAGACGCTAGCGCGCTGAGCCAACGCTGCAACGGACACACACACTCTCTCTCACACACTCCAGCGGTCAGCTCTCGTGCTCATTCACCGCCGATTCACTTTGCCTGCCTCTTCCTCATCGCCTTGCCTCTTCCTCGTCGTCCCCTTCTTCTTCTTGTAATTCTGCCGGTCGGTCGCTGCGCTCTTGCCTGCCTGCCTTCCTGCCTCAGAATGGTCCAGCCGGTGCCTGGGGGTCTGCTGTCGCGGCCTGTCTGAACACACACACACACACACACACACGCACAGACACACACGCACAGAGTCGACAGACAAGCGGAAGCAGGCTCAGAAACTGAAAAGCGATGTGAGAGGTAAGGGTTCTGTGAGTTGTACCGTTGTCTGGTCTCCTGTTTCTCTCTGTGTAAATTCCTCTCTCTCTCTCTCTCTCTCTCTCTCTCTCTCTCTCTCTCTCTCTCTCTCTCTCGTCTTTCTTTCCTCTCTCTGTTTCTGAGGCTCTCGTCATTCATCCAGATCTTTCTTTCCGCTGCGTGCTGCAGTGTTTTACTTTCCAAAGTACTGTAGAGCCCGTATGGTGGAGAGAAGGTGGAGAGATATGGAGGTTGTTTGCTTTAGTGTCTGCTGCGTCTCGCTGTCTCGCTCTCTCCCTCTCTCTCTCTCTCTCTCTGTATGTCTGTGTGTGTGTGTGTGTGTGTGTGTGTGTGTGTGTGTGTGTGTGTGTGTGTGTGTGTGAGAGAGAGTGTGATGGCTAACATCTGTTTGTTGTGGCTTGTCTTTTTAGACACAGGCACACATACAAAGGCACACATGTCAATGCACACGCGCACGCGCGCGCACGCACGCACACACACACACACACACACACACACACACACACACACACACACACACACACACACACAGCAGTGGGGCACATTCCTGGCTGAAAGCAGAAGGTCACACAATAGCTACTTCCTGAGGGTAGTGCTAGTTAGCAAGAACATTTTACTGGTGTACGTGGGTGCATGCGTGCGTGTGCCTGTGCGTGTGTGTTGCGTTGTGTGTGTGTGAGGGCAGTGGTTGTTCCAGGAAGCAGTGAAGTGGATCGATAGATCTCCCACTCAGCTTTCATTCCCTCTGTCTGACTCACTCTGGGACGTGTTGGGAGTTATCCCGGCTCGGGCTTGTTTAACTAGTTAAACAGTTCAACTACTTGAATAATTGGATAATTTGATACTACTCTCTCGATCTACAAGACTTTCTTTCTTTCTCTTCAAGAAACTCTGTCAGCCTGAAGGAGCGGCGTGGCTTTTTCGCAATTGTGTGTGTACGTGTGCCATGTAAGGTGAACTCCCGCCTGCCACATGTAAATTATGTGTGACATGTGAAGCTGCCACTGCCTTATATGGCGAGCACAGTATTTCAGTACAGTAGAACCTCGCCAAGCATTCCGGGTCACAGGAGGAGAGAGAGAGAAAGTGTGTGTGTGTGTGTGTATGAGAGAGTGTGAGTGTGAGAGGGTGGCTCTGTCTGTGGGACTGTGTGTGTGTGTGTGTGTGTGTGTGTGTGTGTGTGTGTGTGTGTGCACGCACACGCGCGTGCGTGTGTTTGTGTGTGTGTGTTTATGTGCGTCTCACAGAGGGGGAGTAACTCAGAGAGAGGAGGAAAGTTTAAGAGAGAAGGAAGAACGAGAGGGAGGGAGGGTGAGAAAGAAAGAGAAGCAGATCGAGTAAAGTTTTTACTTGTTGTCGGTGTTATAAACAGCAGTAAAACAAGTAAGTACATTAACGACTTTCTTGAAGATTGTCCCTTCCTGCTTATCTGTGTCTGTGTGAGTTATGGGTTTTCTGAGTTCAGTTTTACTCCATGGTATTGGCGAGTCCAAGATAAAAAACTGATTGGAACGATAGTTGCTCATTTGGCAGATACAAGAGTACAGAGATTTATCATGTGAAAATGCTCATATTACACACACACACACACACACACACTCTTGCACTCGCACACGCACACGCACAGACGCATGGTTTTGTTGTGTCAGCGGACAACGCCTTCCTTCACCTACCATTTGAATAACGAGAGAGACTTAATGTTGTCCAGAGATGGAGTTGTTACTGTGGCAAAGTGCAGGCTGTTCATTAGCGTGACACTGTTTCCTCATATGCTTCTTGCATTTTCGTTCTTCTCCCCTCTCTTTGTTGATCTACCCCCCCCTACACACACACACACACACACACACACACACACACACACACACACACACACACACACACACACACACACACACACACACACACACACACACACACACACACACACACCCCTCACCTCCCCTGGGTTTCCTCTCTCGGTGGAGAGCCGGTGGTTGGGGCCATGATGAGGAATGTTGTTGTTGTGACTTAAGGGGATTGGTGTGTGGCTCAGACGGTAGCAGACGCATCCACACGAGACAGACATACAGTACACAGTGTCTGTCCACACAAGACCAGACATACAGTACAGACATACTGTACACACACACCCACACACACACACACTCACGGTCAGGTGTACTACTGATTGCGCTGTTGAGTGATGGCTAGCTCTGTCCCACTTAAAGTCCCATTATACTCAGTTGCACGCCGGCGTCGCGTGCCGAAAATAACTGATCTACAAGCTCACAATGCGTTGCAGCGCCTTGCTGTGACATGTTGTGAGCTTGTAAATCTGCTATTTTCGGCACACGGCACCCTCGCACGGCTAAATATAAATCGGACATAAGTCTGTGTAACAGCTTGTGGAGCGTGTTGCTAAATGACTATGCTAACTCCTAAATACACCACAAAGACAGTGTGGCTGAAAGATATATAGCTGCTATACGTGTTTCCTGTGCATATATCTCTGCATACATTCGGCCCGGGCTCTGCCCTACAGACAGGATTATGTGGATGGCTGCATCTCACTGACAGGTTAATCCTTTATAACAAGATGACTCCTTTTCTACAGATATGTTCCTACTGTCTTTACAACCACCCATCATCCATGTCACCGACCACATTACAGCCTTAAACTATTCTTTACTCTGATCTCGCACATGTAAGTCGCTCTGGATAGGAGCGTCTGCTAAATGCCTAAATTATACATGCATATTGTAGTCTGTCACACAGTATGTGTTGACAGACCGGATTGAATTGTATCTGTGACACTACTATGGTATGTTGTTATACAACCAATTCAATCTATTATTTATTAGCATATGCTGCTATTATGCTATGCTCTTATGACAATTGACTGTATCTATTCTTTTTTTTAAATAGATTAATTAGCGAACAACCGGTCAACTTGATCATAAAGTCGAGAACCAGCATATTACATAACAGTATAACACAATATGAATCTTTTGACATTGGCTTTTTGTCAGTGACCCTGTCAGAGCCTATTGCGAGACACTTTTGGGTCACAAATAAACATTGCAGCAGGCCATCACCTAATAGTGGACACAATGACAATGTTGAGCTATACACTGAAGAATAGCATAGCAATATTAAGTCATGTCTGTGCTGCTGGTTATGGAAGTCAGCGCTAAGTGGTTTGTCAGTGTTTTTCTTTCTGTGTGTCAACACAGGCCTACCGTTGTTTCCCTGGACCCTGGTTACATCAGCCCCTGCACGCCCCCCCCCCCCCCCCCCCCCCCCCCCCCCCCACAGTAAACCTCACACGTATCAAACCTATACCTTTGAGGGAAAGTAACAGAAGCCTATAAAGTTTAATGATACCATCACTTTGGACCCTCTCTCTCTCTTTCTGTCTGGTTCTCTGTTATGATGCAGTAAACGGTACAATTCTATCATGGAAACCACGTTTCCTGTTCTGGTCACAGAAATATATTATAGCCCGTGGCGCTACGCAGGCGGTTCAGTGGCACATTATACAAGAGTGATCATAGTCTTCCCTCACAGAGAAACATTGTCTGATATGAAAATTCTATTGATCGCCAATGTCCGAGAGATTACGTTGGCCGACGCTAGATTAAATTGACCACTATTACATCAATGAGTGATGCTTGGCTTTGTGCTACGCTATACAATATGTCCCAGTGGCATATGGTATACATGATTAAATTATGTAGCCTACAAGCCTATGAATGAATCGCCTTCAATCCCGGGCTGTATGTACAATATGGAAATGAAATCCTCACTGTAGATACAAAGCTATAGATCTCATGTTTAAAAGGGCATGTCATTATAACACTTGCTACAGTCACAACACACATGTGGGCTTACTGCTCTGTGCTCATTGCACAGAACTGCGGTTTTATGTTAAGTCCCCATGTTACATTATGTGTACTGTACAGTAAGTAGCTAGAGATATAGATTTGCCGTATGGCGTAGAGGTATAATAGACTTATGCCTGATTTATAGTTGGACACATTGTGAGCTTCTAGATCTGCTATTTGCGATGCACAACACCGTCATGCAAGTTGGTATAAATCAGGGCTTAATTGTTCTCTGTTGTAGAACAATATAGAAGATGAAGATGGCAACCTAGATAGACAAGCTAACTTTACACAAGCTAGACAAGCCAGCAGCGCTAGGTTCTCTGTTATTGAGAATGCAGTCGCTGAGCTGCGGAGACTGGACCATTTTTCATCATAATGATTCAGAAAACATGAATGTGAGCCAATGACCCACTCATTAAACCATCAGGAAAGCTATTGACCATAGGAGCAAAATGGCCGCCGAGTGAATATGGTCAATTATCCTCCATGTTTGCTGAGTTAAACACACACGCACACACGCACGTGCTCGCTCGCATGCATGCACGCACGCACGCACACACACACACACACACACACACACACACACACACACACACACACACACACACACACACACACACACACACACACACACACACACACACACACACACACACACACACACACACACACACACACGATGCATAGACACAAAATGTCTCAGACACACAGATGCTATAGGGGCACACTGACACAAACACAGTCATACACCCACACAGAAGCCTAAGCATATATCAGTAACACATTGTTGTATGCGTGTGTTTGCATGGCCTGTGTGTGTGTGTGTGTGTGTGTGTGTGTGTGTGCGTGCACGCGCACCATTTTGCTGTACAACAGATCTCATTGTCTCCAGAGGTTAGCTCTCTGGCGCATCAATAGCCATTGTTTGTTGCGCGTTCCTGACCACAAACTCTCTTTCACCGACACATTAGCTAATCCTGTGACAAACCAATCGGCTAATGCAATTGCCAAGGAATGGTTGGTTAATGATGATCATAATGGTGACGACGAGGACAGTGACAACAATAGCATTGCCTATGGTTTACAAAAACTGAATGAGGACTGATAGCGTGCTTCCCTGCTGACGCCACGAGCCAATATGACCTATCTATAGGAAAAATTCCCAGTGAATAAATAAGTAGCATATCCATGAGAAGTGCACATCAATCCTTTATGAGGTCTCTCCACCCCTAGTGTGTGTGTGTGTGTGTGTGTGTGTGTGTGTGTGTGTGTGTTTTTTCTTCTCTGTTAGGGCGTTGTGCTGTGTGGTATAGCCTCAGCCCTTGTCCTTGGCCTGGCCTGCGGTCATTTTTCTGGACCTCACTGTCTCTTAGCTCTCCACCAACAAGGGAAGTGCCGTTGTCAAGGAAACGCTGTTTACTCTGAGATGTATAGCTGTGTGTCACAGGAGAGGAATAGTGGATAGACTGGCTGGCAGCTCCTGCTGTGTGTGTGCGTGCGGGTGTGTGTGTGCGTGCGTGCATGCGTGCGTGTGTGTGTGTGTGTGTGTGCGTGTGTGTGCATGGGTGCGAGCGCCGGGCGTGAGGGCGTGAAAGACAGTGAGACAGAGAGATAGTGTGCTGTTGTCTGTAAATCTGTGGATTAGTGTGTGTATGCATGCTCACATGTGTATGTACAGGGTCAGGGAGGGCATTATTGGCATGTGATATTGCAAACACATGGAACCGCAGCAGCGCTCTCTCCCAGCACCAGTTGCAGCAGCAGTTTGAGGCCTTCGGTGTTGCATTACCTCCAACGCCCTCCACAGTGATGACCTGTCTCAGCACACTGTCACCCTGACTCCACCTCTGTCAATATGCTGAAACCACTGCTTTACTGAACAACGCCAAAGCCAGGGGAGATTTAAACTGTGGCTTCTTTCTCTGCAGTCAGGCTGAAAATAGCAGCTACGGGCTTTTGTTAGTGAAGCCAGCTAGCGCTACTTTTGTGAGGGATGAGACAATACCAGCTATTACCTTTTATGTTAACTTAACGTACAATGAAGTATAGCCCCCTAAAAGGGGGGCTATACTTCATTGTACGATGAATAGCGAAAATAGCCGATTTAGAACTTATCCGTTATTGTCTGCATTTTTGAAAATGTTTGAACATTTCTGCCTATAATGACATGCCCAAAATAGGGATGCCAGCCAGGTTTAAAGTGATTGAAATAAAAACTTTAAAAAAACTTTTAATGTTGCTTTTATGAGATTCACTTAGATTTTTAAACTTATACTGCATCCACAGAGACCAGTTTTCCATTTTTTTGGGTGAATACGACACTTATTCGACACATTCCCATCTGCAACGTGTTGTTAAAGCTAGGCTAATAATGCATGATTCAGTCATTCCTCAGGAAGCCTTATCATACTGTGAACCACACCCTCTTTCTTGTTGTCTGGGAGCCGGGCTGTAGCAGTTAGTCACAATGACAACTCTGAGACCAGCCCAGGATTAGTTAGCTAGCTAGCAGCCTCCGCAGAGCTGTAACTTTCCGTTGGCCGTGGCTTGTGTGCCTTCAAAACAAAACCCCTCTCTATGTTCAAGGATACCTCATAATATCTAGTGCATCATTCATCACCGTCAACTGTGTGCGAAACTTCTGGCCAAGTGCCTTCGCAATAGTAGGCAAAGGGTGGATTCAGACCACGCTGTCTTTATTAGTGACTCGTTGCGAAAAGCGGATAGTGACTCATAACCCAGAAAGTAAAAGTCATGCGGTCCTGTGCTTCATGTCAGAATTTGTTTTTGTGCCGTTGAGGCGTACGGAGAGATTCTGGTGTCAGATGACCATGATGAGCTGAAGGCAATGCTCTGTCGACATGCTTTCCTCTCCTCCCAGACGCGTCATGTTCCTGCCACATGGTCCACAGAAATCACAGTCTCTCTCTCTCTCTCTCTCTCTCTCTCTCTCTCTCTCTCTCTCTCTCTCTCTCTCTCCCTCTCCCTCTCCCTCTCCCTCCCTCTCTCTCTCTCCTCTCCCTTCCTCCCTCTGCCTGTCTCTCTCTCCACCTTCCCCTATCACTCGGTTCATTCCTTCTTTCTGAATCCATTTCACCATCTTCTTGCCACATGGTCAGAAGAAAACAACGGGCTTCTCTGGAAACGGTGGTCTCTTGTTCAGTCGGTCTGTCCCACCTTACTCTGATCGCTCTGTCTCCCTTCCTCCACGTATCTCTCTGTCTGTCTGTCTGTCTCTCTCGTCTCTCTCTTTCTGTGTCTCTATCTATTCCTCTATCTCTATCTGTCTTGTCATCCTCTAGCAGTCTTATTGACCTTGCACCAACTTGTTAGACCTTGGAGACTGAAGGAGTGTGCTGCTGCTGCTGCTGCTGCTGCTAAGGATGCTGGGAGAGAGAGAGAGAAAGAGTGCTTGCCAGACAGACAGTCATATTGAGGGCACAAGGACGGGGGTTGAGTGGGGTGGAGGAGGAAGAGCTTCGAGGGAGGGTGGAAAGAACTGGAAAGATTGAGGCGGCAACGGTGTTACCTCCAGGGGAAGACAGCAACAAAAAAACAAAAAAAACAGACCAGACCGATCAAGTATGAATAAAAGTAATCTCTTTGAAAATGGATGCCTTGGAGACAGAAGGCAGAGACAGTTGACGTCAAATTAGATGAAGGGAGCGGCTTTCTGACATGCAAAGGCCGGTGCGATGAATAAATCAATAGAGGAAGAAGGATCCACGTCTCGTGTCCATACATGATGTATCCTAATGGGGGGCCTTGTATTGCTCTGAAGATGCCTCGTGCTGCGGCCGAGCCATTTTTCCGCCTGCCAGTAGCACACACCTGTTCTGCGGGCTTAAAGCACTTAAACCCTCTGGACTTGGACCTGAATAGGCTCTGTGTACCTGGATGGCTTCTTTCCCCCATCTACACCAAACCTCTTTGCCAAAGATAGCCGATCTACTTGTAGATGGGCTATTTTTGGCTAATGTTCCCCCCCTGAATATGGATGCTGGGGTTCAAGTGGTCAATGTAGAAACCATGGCAACAGATTAGACGGTCTGCTAGAACACAAGAAGTAGGAAAGGTTGGGGGGAGAGGGGGGGGGGGGGGGGTTGTCGGCTGTCAGCCTTTTATTCATCAAGCCATCAATTTCTCTGGTTTGATTTAAAGTGGCACTAAGTCACTTTCTTTTAATGAGTAAAATGTAATTTGGTCCAATCTGTATGGTAGAGTATGTTAATACAACATAACTTTTGGGGTGGTTGTATTTTTTTCTGTTGAGACATTTAGATCATGTCAAAGGTCTCATAATGGACTGTCCATTATGTGCAAAGCTGAAGTGACTGAAATGTTTGTTTGTTTTTTCCAGAAGCTCTTTAACATAATATGGAAGGATGGATGGATGGATGAATGATTTACAAGCTTGAGTTTCTTATCACACACCATAATGCAGTCTTGTAACGTTCACCAGCAAAAAGTTATTATTTACTATTTAACTAATTGAACCCTAGCCTAGCGTCTTTTTCTGGGGGGGTCATCCAGCAAAGCAGCATAATCTGCAAGCATACAATGCGTTGCAACGCTACCCGTTGGATTGACCATTTTTGGCGAAGATATCTGCTGTAGAGGGAAAAAAGGATCAGGCCTAGTTTAGACCCCTGTGGGACTCCGGTCAACAAAGTATTTAGGGTTTAATTGGTTAAAGATAATTAAAATGTATTTTTTTATATAATCGATTAAATTAATTCATAAGATTAACTATTGCAGCCCTATTTTATGACTATATTTGGTATATTTGGGCAATGTGAAAGGTGCACATCCACCAGGCCTTATGAGAGTAGCTTATGGCAATAAATACATTTCACATCATCAACATGATCTGAGGTTGAAACCACAAACCATGGGGCTCATAGGTCTACACACAGAAGGTTTTTAGACTATGGGCCGACATGACGTATTCATCTCAACTGATGAACAGGGGAGTTCAGACGCATGTCCGGAGTAACACAAGCAAATAGCGGTATCGGTCTGTGTTTGCAGAGTTCCGCTCTCAAAATGAAATGTCCACAACAAGGAACACTTGACACCCACTCTAATGCTTCTGCCGTGAAAATGAGAAGCCGTCAGGGAAAATGACCACAGTAATTGTTTAATGACTTTGAAATCGGTTTAGAGAATGTGATAATCCGTGAAATAAATGAATAACTTTCTTATGCTGTATATATAGGACAGTGAGACGATATGCACAATGGTTCCATAGTGTTTAGTGCAAGTGTTTTGGGGGGCGGGGCTTTTCTGAGCCTTTAATTTGACAGGGACAGTGGAGAGAGACAGGAAACATTGAGAGAGAGTAGAAGAGTGACATGGACAATATACTTAACCCATTTTCAACAGTTTTTTATTATATTTTGACACTTGCTTTGGCAATGTAAACGTATGTTTTCTCATGCCAATAAAGCTCCTTTGAATTGAATTGAATTGACACGCAGCAAATCCGGTCGTGGCCAGGAATCGAACTGGGGACTTGCTGTCATGTTTTAGAGCCTGTGTTGTACAGTACGTGCACTAACCACTCACCACGAGCTTGTGGATCTGCTACTTTTGATGTGTTTGTGTGACGCTGTAGTATGATCAAGTAGGGCGTTAATTTACGGAAAAAAAAGGAAAGGAACAAAAAGTTATAATATGGAGATATGCCCGATAGCAACTATATACTGATTGGCCTAGTTTCCCCTCTGTGATACAGAAATAATATGGTGTGTGTGTGTGTGTGTGTGTGTGTGTGTGTGTGTGTGTGTGTGTGTGTGTGTGTGTGTGTGTGTGTGTGTGTGTGTGTGTGTGTGTGTGTGTGTGTGTGTGTGTGTGTGTGTGTGTGTGTGTGTGTGTGTGTGTGCCTGTGCGTGCGTGTGTGTGTACAAGGACACATGCACGTGTGTCTGCCTGAGTGTCAGCTCTTATCATTCTAAAAGGTCATTTCAAGCAGTACAGCTGCTATATACTAGGGGTACTTCTATGGGTCACACAAGGTAAGCTAGGTCCATCTGTCTCTCTCTCTCTCTCGCTCTCTCTCTGCCTAAACATATATCCTCCACGCTGCTGGGTCATCATGACGGGGGCTGAGCTGCTGCAGGGCGATATATATACTGTGTTGCATTCAGTATTGGGTTGTGGTGCATAGCGCTGCTGAACAATGGTGTAAAGTAACTAAGTACCTTTACTGAAGTACTGTACTTAAGTACAAGTTTGAGGTACTTTTACTTTACTGGAGTATTTCCAATTTTCGGTACTTTTACTTCTAGTTCACTACATCGCATTGGCAAATATTGTACTTTTACTCCACTACAATTATTTGAAAAGTTTAGTTACTAGCTACTTTGTAGATTTTGATTATTATTACAAAACATACGTTAATCATTTCAACCCTATATATATTTCGGCCATTTGAAATAAAATAGCCAAAAGATTTGTATACATTTTATACTTTTGAAAACTTAACTGAAATGGGACATTCTGTATAATGAGTAATTCCTACTTTTGGTACTTTAAGTACTTTTTGATACTAATACTTACCACCACTGCTGCTGAAGGCACACATGGTGTTCTAGGAAAGCACTGTGTCTGGCGAGGGTGTGGTTTACCCTGGCCTTGTGATAAGAGAGAGAGAGAGGGGCCCCCCTGGGACCCGAAATGTTCAAATTCCCCTACGCCAAACCCATGCAATATTTTCACTGGTGTGTATACGACATACTGGGTGAGAAACGTACTGTACTGTACTGTCTATACCTTCCTCTCCCCGTCAACTCATCTGTGAATTATTTAAGGGTGTTGAAATGGAGGTAGAATAGTAAATATGATAACATATTGTACTGCATATTATCATATTGGAGGTTCACTTGCCGTTTGCGTCAATGGCATAATCTAACAGATTAAGTAGAGGTATGCACAAACATTATGGTTGATATTTAACCATATTAACCTTATTAATGGCATCTCTATTTTGGGCAAATTTCATCTAATAGAAACATTAGCAGATCTACAAGCAAAGTAAAAATAAAAAAGGTAAAGTAGCAGTCCACCAGCACGGAGTCTAGGGGTTCGAATTCAGCATGGTGCATCCGGCTTGCCGAAGCATCTATCTATACAGTACAAACACAATTGTCCATGTTCGGGGGAGGGAAGCTGGGGAAGGGAGGGGAATCTTTGTCACCGCACATACTTCTACGGGCTGGGACGGTGCCTGTCAGCAGGGAATGTTGAACGGGAGGAGTATAGGATGGAGGTGGTGGGGGCACGTCCCAGTGGGGGCTCCTCACTGGCAGGTGAGCCAGTAAGGTACAACAGCAGTGGCTAAGCAATGGGAGAAATGAATTGGCACACTGACTGCATTGGGATAAAAAGGGGTAAAAAAAAAAGGAAAAAACTTTTTTTTTTGTTTTAAATAAAAAAAGTATATGGGATATTCAAAAAAGAAAAAAGAAGGATTCTGTATTTTGTGAAACTGCCTACTTCTCAAATAAAAGACAAAAAAGGAAGGTCACGTCTCACTGTCAAAGGATTTACTTTGACTGTAACTTTTTTTTACCTGAAATGTGGCGTGTCGCTCACCAAATAAGGTTGTGAACTGTTGATCACACAAAGAGGGAAAACATGAGATAGTGTATTACCATCTGCTTCCAAAAAGCAGATAGTTGTCAAGAGCAACACGCGTGGTTTGTTTGGTCTTCCTCTACTTCTGTTTCTCTATCTGTCTCTCTCACTTTCTCCTCTCTCTCATTTACTTTCCTTCATGTCTCTCTCTCTCTCTCTCTCTCTCTCTCTCTCTCTCTCTCTCTCTCTCTCTCTTTCTTCCTAGTAGCAGGCAAGGCAGGTCAACCTCTTCTTTGCTCCTCCCCCTTGCCCTCACCTGGCGCTAAGCCCAGAAATGTTGCTGCAACTCCGCGGCCTGTCATTGGTTCCCGCTCAGCACACACCGCTTCGTAAGAAGGGAAATGACAAACCCTCCCTCCTGCCCTGCCTCCACTTCCCCCTTTACTTTCACTCTGCCTTCCTTCTCTCTCCGTCTCCCGTCCCCTCTCTCTCTCTCTCTCTCTCTTTTCTCCTCTCTCTAAATAGATTTGCCGTGGCCGGCTTTGCCATACTCGACTGTAAGTGATATGGGATTTGATTAGATTTTTCCTGCTTTGACCAAGCAAGTGGTGGAAAGCTGTGAATGGGCCACATTGTGCACTTGTGTCTCTGGCTGCTGCGCGTGTGAGAGAGAGAGAGAGAGTGTGTTGGTGTGGCGTGGCGTGGCGTGTTGAGTGTGCGCGCGCGCGTGTGCATGCGGTGTGTGTTTAGAGTGCAGGGCGGGTGAAAGTTGTATTTGTTTTAGCAGACACCCCTACATTGCTGACATTTTTAAATATTCTTCGTTCCCACAGCTGCATAGCTCTGCTCTGCGATGGCATGAGCTGAACAGCTTAGAATACCGCTGCCAGGTCAGAGGGGAGCCGAGCACAACCATCAATCAGAAATGAATGGGAAGAAGAAATAAACTGCATAAGTATTCTTTGAAAGGCGATAACACTGGGCTAATCTCTTCATTTTCTCTGTTTGCCTCCATCTTTCATTCTCTCTCTCTCTCTCTCCTGTCTTTCTATTTCTGTTCTTTGCCTCTCTCTCTCTCTCTCTCCCCAGAGGAAGTGCCTTCCCTGACGTTTGCTGCAGCTTTGACCTGCTTCTACAGCCGAAGCTCCGCCCACTCCTGACCCGCCACCCCACCCCACCCCAACCCCTGCCCCAGCCTGCCTCGCTCGCTTGCTGCCCACAGTAACACGAGCGCAACAGGACAGCGACCACACCCTTCCGCGCGCGGCCAACGCCCAGACCCTGCTTGCCCCGCTCATCACCCTCTCACTGCCCCACCATCACCGCAGACAGGCTCCAGGCCTCCAGCGCTCGCTGCCAGACAAGCCCCCCACGCTGCCCACCACCTCCACCAGGCCAGGCCAGCTTTACCACAGCGAACAACAGCAGCAGCAGCAGCAGCAGCATCTCACCCGCCCTGCCTTGTTTTAACTCTCGCCTTCAACCTTTTGAACCTCGAACTTGCCATTCAGTTTCCTCTCGCTTCGGCTCGCCTCTCTCTCTGTGTCTGTGGCCTTGGGTCGTCTGGTGCCAAAGGTGAGACTGAGAGAGAATCTTAAAAAACGAGAGAGGGAGAGAGACAAGTCAAGGCCAAAGACAGTCTCCTGGATCTATTCTCCTTTTGACAGTCGGATTGAACAGGAAAATGACCCATTAAGCGCTACGAGCAGAAACGTCGTCCTGCAACATTTCACCTTTGGACAGGTACATTCGCGGAGCGAGAGTCCGCTCAGCCAATAAGAACGACCTACCTTTTTTCGTTTCACATTTGTGTAACGCGAGCACCACGAACAGTACGCCACGCAGATAAAGCGAGAGGCAAACTCACAAAGTTGATTGTGGATTAAAAAAAGCTGCACTTCAATCACCCTTTAACCCAATTCACCTGGGAATACTTTTTTTGTGCCAATTTGTTGCCATGGCGATGAGCATGGCACACATGCGGGACACCAAGTGGCTCACTCTGGAGGTGTGCAGGGAATTCCAGAGGGGCACGTGTTCGCGCTCAGACCAGGAGTGTAAGTTCGCCCACCCGGCCAAGA
>NC_139942.1:22005039-22012539 GCF_963454915.1 Gymnoscopelus microlampas
TCCCTCCCTAACATTTTAATCTAGTTTTTATTTGTTGACGAAAATAACAATATATTTAGTCATAGTTTTAGTCATCGTAGCTTAGTTTTTATTTAGTTTTCGTCAGTGAAAAAAGGATAGTTGATGAACATTTTTCCAAGAATTTCAAATTGAACACTGATTTAGACCCAGGCCAGCTGTGGGAGGGGCTATAGCTTTATTTATGTGTTACTGTATGCGTTCTTACCATATGAGACACCGTGGCGCCCCCTCTAATTGGATTTTTAATGGGATATCTGCTGTGTGCATCCGCCAGCAAATCTACATCTCTGAGGGAGCACACTGCATATTACTCACCTTTTAAGTTAACAAGACATGGATTCAGTCAGCCATAATGAGCAGATTTCAGCAGAGTGAGAACATGTCACGTTAGAATTTATTTAGGGACCATTTTATTTGGCAGCCATTCGCAGTTATCTGGTTTCACTCGATGAGGAATAAACATATTGGAATGGCTTAATTAAATTGGAGTTAAATGCCGTCCACACCAAGCACCATAGCTATAACTATTATCCTCATTGAGTTTTTAAACAATATTACAGTTATAATTATAGTGCTTGGAGTGGACAGACCATTAAACTAACGCCCAGGATTTTTATTTTTGCAATGCTGAATGTTATGTTGCTGTATGAGAGTCCTGCGTGCCCATGTAGTACTATACATGTCTGTCTGTCTGATCCACTTCACACTTGCCGGGCGTATTGCTGAGGAAGTCGATCAAATGAGCGGTTCTCCAGAACCAGTATGTATCCGAATGGCTTATCTGATTGATTCTGCACCAATGGCGTAACTCATTTCTCATCTCAAGCATGGCACTTGAATTGTTCTCAAGTGATTTTTTATTTTGTCGCATGCACGTACATAGATTTATGTTTATGTTTATTATTGGATCCCCATTAGAGACACATGAATGAGCCTCTAGTCTTCCTGGGGTCCTGAACAAAGCAAATAATCCAATACAAATGTACAACTAAAAATATAAATGAAAGTAAAAAAAAATCAATCAAATATAAATGAATACAAAAAGAAAAATTAACATTATAAAATCAAATCCAACAATCCATTCAAATTTAACCAATAAAAAAATGATAACATATTTGAGAAGTTAGATTCACTAGCTTGACTGGGTCAAAATAATATCAAAAGTGGCAGATTTGGCGCTTGTGGATCTGCTACCTTTGATACTTTTGTGTGGACGCTGTAGTAGGGCGTTAATTTACGAAAAGACACAAAAAGTTAGAATATGGCGATACAGCGAGAGGTTTCTGCCCCGACAGCAACAATACGTATTTTTGTGGATGGGTGTCATGTCAGAGTCCTGCTTGGATCAGTGTAGCTGTCGGCTCTGTTGTAGCGAATCAGCTGGAACAGCCTGTGTTTCTTCTCACTATCAGTTGTCTCTGTCTCTCCTCCACTTCGCCCAGACACAGATTGGCTCTCTAGTTTCTCTCTCTTCTCTCTCTCCTTTCTATCTTCTTTGTCTCTATTTTCTCTCTGAGACAGCATACCGTAAACGCACACACACACACGCACGCGCGCACGCACACACACACACACACACACACACACACACACACACACACACACACACACACACACACACACACACACACACACACACACACACACACACACACACACACACACACACACACACACACACACACACACACACACACACACACACACACACACACACACACACACACACAGGCTGTAAAACCTTTAAATAATTGCAGCTTTACATCACATCATGATTCTGCCACTGAGTAATACTACTGTATTATGTGTACCATAGAAATACAAACTCTTGGTAAAACTGCATTAAAATGATAACATCTGCAATAAAAAGTGCTTTTGCACCGGTGGGGTCAAAGTGGGGTCCTTAGGGGGGTAGTTAATATAGTGTCACATTTTAACCACTTTAACCATGTTTTATACTTTGGCTATTCAAATTGGCTATTCAAAAATAGCTATATCTACAAGCTCCGAGTGCCGCACTAAGAGCTTGTAGATCTGCTATTTTTGCAAATCTTTGAATAACATAATATATATCTTTAAAGCGAACATTTTTAACTCAAAACTTTGCCTCTGGAGGTCCCCTGGCACAAAACAAAATCAGATTGTGTTCCGTGGCCAAATATATATCAATTTGGGGGTCCTTGGCACAAAAACGTTTGAGAACCGCTGCAGTATACAATACAGCTGATAGCAGCATTATAGGCAGTGCAATGTGTGTACTTCAAGCTTCCTCAACAGTGTGGATACATTGAAAAATAAGGTAGGAGGTAGTTAAGAAAGAAAGGTAAAAGTACTACTGATAATATTATAGCAAAAAATAGCAGTAAATATCAGACAAACTAGTCCTGTTGCTGAGCGACACACACAACATGAAGCCATGGAAGCTACTAGACGTACTGTACAGTACAGTATTTGAGTGTTGACGATGCAGAAAAACATTTAAAAGCTACCGTCAACAATCAAATTGACCCTCATCCAAGTCTCAAACCTATGTATTTTTCTTTCTGCGTAAGGCAAACATGTATTTAGCACAGGTAGTCACCCAACCATTACATTTGTTTAGCCTCGAATTATGTTGCAAGACCTAGATGCACACAGAGACAACTCTTTTAAAAAGGTCAAAGTTCACAATGCATATTTAATCCTTCTTCGTAGGATATATTTAACTGCAAACCATTTCACTCTTCTTCTTTCTGTTACTCTCTCTCTCTCTCTCTCTCTCTCACACGCACCTAATGTCCCCTCTCTCTCTCTTTCTGTCTGTCTGGTTTGTCACTCTCTCTCATACTGTAGAAACAGTCACACGTTCAGGCAGTCAGTCAGTCAGCAGGATCATTACCCTCCCATTAAACAGCTGAGAAAAGAGCTTGAGGGGATAGCTATTCACTCCCATGCTCTCTCAACACATATTTAAACTGTCCCTGCCCATCTCTTCTGCTATTTACTCCGTCGCTTAGTCTTCCTACCCTCATGTCAGAAGACATCTGATGCCAGAAGACATGGCAAAGTATGAACGGTATGAAACATCAGTCTATCTTGATCAATCTCTCTCCCTCTCTCTCTCTCTCTCTCTCTCTCTCTCTCTCTCTCTCTCTCACTGACTCTCTCTCTCTCCGCGTTGCCTCTATTTCTCGGGCACTGTCTGTCGCTTTCTCTGTCTGTCTCTCTTAACTTTCTCTCTTATTCTATCCCTTGCACATTCCTCGCCTCCGTCAGTGTCTGGGCATGTCGACCCTGTAGCACGGCTCTTCTGAGTGAATAAAATTATGCTTTTATGAAGCTCTATGTTTTATATCGTTTCACGATCACTTTCTCTTGGCGTTACTCAGTCAATGATTTTATGGGGAGAAATGAGCTGTTTTTGATCTGTGTGCGTGTGCCTGTCTGTCTGTCTGTCTGTCTGTCTGTCTGTCTGTCTGTCTGTCTGTCTGTCTGTCTCTCTTTCTCTCTCTCTCTCTCTCTCTCTCTCTCTCTCCACTCTCTCTTTTGAACAAGAGAGAGAGAGAGAGAGGGGACAGGGTAGAGAAAGCACTGCCAGTGCCAGGTTGGAAGAAAATAATCGGATGCTGAAACAGGATTAGGCCAGTTGACGTTGGGATTATGATGGGTGATATCAGATCAGTGTAATGTGGCCCAGATTAACAGGTTAGCTCCACCAATCAAATAAACATAAACATCAGCTACCTGTTATCTGGCTGATGGTTGTTACGGATTAAGGCATGGTTAGTGACAGGGAATGGTTAGTGACAGGGAATGGTTAGTGTGGATGAAGGAATGGTTAGTGAGAGGGAATGGTTAGTGTGGGTGAAGGAATGGTTAGTGACAGGGAATGGTTAGTGTGGATGAAGGAATGGTTAGTGTGGATGAAGGAATGGTTAGTGTGGATGAAGGAATGGTTAGTGTGACGGAATGGTTAGTGAGAGGGAATGGTTAGTGACAGGGAATGGTTAGTGACAGGGAATGGTTAGTGACAGGGAATGGTTAGTGACAGGGAATGGTTAGAAGGATGAAGGAATGGTTAGTGAGAAGGAATGGTTAGTGAGAGGGAATGGTTAGTGAGAGGGAATGGTTAGTGAGAGGGAATGGTTAGAAGGATGAAAGCATGGTTAGTGAGATGGAATGGTTGGTGTGGATGAAGGAAGCAGCATAGTGAGAGGGGACGGGGGAATACAAAGACAGCATAAAATGAAGACGTACAAAAGAAAAAAGGAAACCTCGGTTTGAACCTTCTTTTTTTTCTTTTTCATCACTTGACGTTTTATGATAGGTTGCTAAGCTACCGCATCCGTTCCGATGCTGTAGACACAAGGCTGAGTGAGTGTGTGTGTGTGTGTGTGTGTGTGTGTGTGTGTGTGCGCGTGTGTGCGTGTGCCTGTGTGTGTGTGTGTGTGTGTGTGTGTGTGCGTGCATGCATTGTGGAGAGAGTACAAGTAATAAAAGGCAAACAGAGAGATCCGAGTGGGAATAGACATGCTGCATTGTACATCTCTATCTTATTGGAGTTGTTTTTTGTTACTGCTGTGTTCTTTGTTTTGTGATCAGTGACAGTGGAGGTGTATATTGTGTCCCTGTCCATTTCAGTGACGGTTACAAACTTCAGCTTGTTTCTTATTACTCAGAGAGACGGTTGACGTTGGCAGTCATTGTACAGCGGTGGTTCTCAAAGTGGGGTCCGGGGACCCCCAGGGGTCCTTGAGGGTGTTCCAGGGGGTTTGCTAAATTTGTTAATACAGCCTCACAATAATCATAATCCCTTTATCCATATTTTATACCTTGGCTATTCAAAAGTAGTAGATGTACAAGCTCACAGCGCATCATTTAGAAAAAATGTAATCGCAAAAATGTTGAATAATTGTTATGTAAGTGTACAAACATTCTTAAAGGGATACTTCACCCAAAAAAAACTTTGTTTCAATGGATTAGTCACCCCATGGAGACTTGAATTCATGGATTTTTTTTTTTTTTTTTGTCTCATTCCTAAGAATAATTTGATGACCGGCAGCGGTTCCGGTAGGAGACACAACGACTCGTTGTGTCTCCTACCGGAACCGCTGCCTACCGGTCCGCTGGTCATCAAACTATTGTCTTAGGAATGAGACAAAACTAAAAAATATCCATGAATTCAAGTCTCCATGGGGTGACTAATCCATTGAAACAAAGTTTTTTTTGGGTGAAGTGTCCCTTTAATACCTTGCTTTGCTCTTACCTTTACCTTACCCTGTTTTCTATTATACTGTACAGTATTTCTTGGAAACTTTTTCTTTCTTTCTTTTTTGTCCTTTGTGCATCATTATGGTACAATATGTATGCAGTCCTGGGAGAGTTTACCATATCGTCTCTGTCGGGTGGAAACCTCATTATGTCCAAAACTGTTACTGTTTCAGGATTCAAATGCAAAAACAGCAAAAGTAACAGATCTACAAGCTGTGTTAAAGCTAAAGTAACAGATCTACAAGCTGTGTTCAAGCAAAAGTAGCAGATCTACAAGCTGTGTTCATGCTCACGCGTCGCATTGTGAGCTTGTCGATCAGCTATTTTCAGCGAAAGCTTTCCCCACAATAACAGAAAACAGAAAATACAATAGCATTGAGCCCTGAGGGACTTCGGTTACCCCAAATGGGGTTTAAGTGGTTAAATATGGAGAGTGGAGATGGAAATGGAGATGGAGTTTCTGCCCGACAACAGCAATATTTTATTGTAGCCCACCCTGAACTCAGCATCTATATACCAAGTTTGTCCTCAGCCTAAAGTGCAAGCCTTGCAATGACATCACTGACAGCTCAATGTTACACATTGTCATCTCTATGCACTGGTATCTCTCTGTGTCTCTCTGTGTCTCTGTGTCTCTCTCTCTCTCTCTCTCTCTCTCTCTCTCTCTCTCTCTCTCTCTCTCTCTCTCTCTGCACAACCCCCCCCCCCCCCCCCCTCCCTCCACCCACCCCACTGGGAGGTGGAGCCCAGGGATGATTAAATGAGCGTTTGCCAGCCCTGAACTGCGTAGTCACGCTGTGCGTATTGGATGGCTTTCATAAAACTGCTGCAGCTGAAGATCGATTGCAGGGTGATTGCTTTGTTATTACAGATAATGAACAGCGCAAAACTAACCTTGTTACCACACCGCCGGAGGGGTAGCAGCATATCGAATAGAGACACTGGGGAAATATTGGTGCTAATAAAGTGACGTTAAAGTGTGCGTGCGTGCGTGTGTGTGTGTGTGTGTGTGTGTGTGTGTGTGTGTGTGTGTGAACGAGAGGTCATAAAAAGACACTGCGAGCTAACTTTGGACCTGGCACAACTGTGTACGTGACTTCTGACCCTGAGCATGTCTGAGAACCAACACCTTCCTCGAGTGTGAATAACTTCCTATAGAAGGGTGTGTGCACGTGTGTGTATGTGTGCGCGTGTGTCTGTAGTTCTTTGTGTCTGAATCTAGGGCTTCTTTTGGTTACATGCGTGCACAACGCTTGTTCACATGTTTAATGCAGGCCTATTGATTTATACTTTGTCATATGACTCGCCATATGACTCGCCAAGAATAACAATAAGACGCATTCTGTCGCGTTTTTTTTACTTGAAAATCAGTTTATTTTGTTTATCTTCATGTTGTCTCAGCTTATCTCTCGTGCACGGAAGCATAAATTGGGCTAAAGTCCACTTGCGTCGATGTTTCTCGCAGTGGTTCAAGTAACATTCTTAACACGCTTGCATTCCTGCACACTTTTGAATCGTGTTATCGTCCTCCTCGCAGGTTCTTCCCCGTAAACTTTGCATTCATTGTGCTAATCTTATCTCTGCTTGTATAATATAGCAGTGTGGTAATCTATAATCCATGTGTCGTCTCACATATTGTTTGGGTGTGTGTGTGTGTAGTATTGCGTCACCGGGGGGAGTTTCATAGCTCTTATCATAGATTAACACCCCGCCCCCCACCCACTCACCCAACCTTGCCTCCCTAAGCCCCCCTGGACATATCATAGTCCCTGACCACTAAGCTTGTTCTGTGGGGCTCCCAATGACGCTACACTGAGATATAGTCATGACCACATGGGCACACACTGTGATTGTACTGTATGTGAGATATGTGTGATACAGTATGTGTGTGTGTGTGTGTGTGTGTGTGTGTGTGTGTGTGCGTGTGTGTGTGTGTGTGTGTGTGTGTGTGTGTGTGTGTGTGTGTGTGTGTGTGTGTGTGTGTGTGTGTGAGTGCGTGTGCGTGATAGAGAAAGAAAAGCCTGATGTATGCGTATTTGTGCGCCAGTGTTGCACACCGACGATAGCCGATCTACATTCTAGCTAACCGTTACAGCTGCGCCACGCTGCGCTGCGCAGTGTCAGTTTGTAGATCTGCTATTTTCGGTGCGCGACATTACGCGCAACCAAATGAATCGGGAGAAACAATATGAGAGTTGTCTGTGTGTGTCTGTGTGTGTGTGTGTGTGT